>NC_052016.1:83758546-84058546 GCF_015832195.1 Motacilla alba alba
CCTTAGACAGTTCAGGTGCTTACTGTGCTACCTGTGCTGAGCCTCCTGCTGCTGTATAAGAAATAGGGGAAGAGGGACAATGTCTGAGAAAACACATACCCAAGAATGGGGTTTTAGTTGTTGCATTAGAGGTGACATCAACCTAACAGCAGCAGTTAACACAGACCAACAGGCTGGTGAGCAGCATGAGGTCATTGCTCAGCTCTGCTTCATGAGCTCCGTAATTTTGTATTTTATTTTGTCTGCTAACACTTGTGACATTAATATGTTTATAATGAGGTTAACTCTTCCTGTTGCATTTGTTTCTACAGAATCTTGGGCTTGAAGGCATTGCCAGAAGTGCTATAATAGCACAGTGACCCCTGGATTTGATTCTGGCAGGAATATGTAGGTGCCTAGGCCCTACATTAATTTAGGTGATATAATATAAATGTCTGCATGACTAGGTCTGTGGGCTTTGCAAACGAGCAATGACTGCTGTGTGATGATACCTGAACGTTAAGCCAAGCTGCTTGATATCACAGCAAAAACAATCGCCAAAAAAATCAGTTTGGATTTTAGGATTAGCATCTTAGTACGTATCCTCATGAGTGACAACAGGACATTTTGTGAGATGCAATAAACATCTTAAGTACTATTGTGTTCTCCTCCATGGGCTCAATCTGTGGCATACCTGAATTGAGTCCATTAGAGATTTTTCAACAAAATCATCATTACAGAGTTTTAAAGAACTGAGCTTTTTAAAGACATTATTTTGTTTGCATTTTCAATAGGAAGTGGCACTACTACCCATCAGTTTAAAGTACTCCATCAATTTGAAGCTGCATGGAAAGCAGGAGACAGAGATTTTAAAGTAGATGCCATGTTCTTGAACCCCAAGCCTGAATTTATAAATACATGACAAGTCAGATGTCTTAGAAAATGTGTTGGGTTTTCCCCATCTGAATCCTGAGGTAGTCAAAAGATTTAACACTGAGGAAGGTAAATGCTCTGCTCCCATTCAAACTATTCAGGAAACAGATGGCTGGTAGACCTGCTGTTCCTTTTTTTTTTTGCCTCAAAGAATTGGACTTCTGTTACTTTGAAACATTTGTAAATTAGATTAAAAGATTTTGCAGATGAACCAGTCATTAGAAATGCAGGAATTTTTAATTTGTAAATCTGGCCCAGTGACAATGAGTCCCTCAAGACCTTGGTAGAAAGAAGAAGTTCAAGCATCATGGTCACACTGCAGGCACCTTTTGGAAGCTGAAGGTTACAGAGGAACTGAAGCATTGCCAGGAGAGAAAGAGCCCAAATCTGCATCCAGAAAGCCTACCCTGCACAGATTGCTTCTGAAGTGTATAGCAGGAGGTATTAATTTCCTCACTCATGTGGAAATTAAAAAGATGTTGTGTCATCTTTGCTTTAATATTGCCCTGAAGAATCTCAAAAGATTTTGCAAACTGCAGAAGGAGTGTCCTAGCAAGTGCTGATATCAATAATGAGGGGAGAAGAAACCAGATGGAAGCTTATCTGCTTTACTGATTTTGAGGGATAAAGAAAATACAAGCAGAGACTCTCTATATTAGCCTGTATTTACATGGTTCCTGACACCAAAATGATTTCAGCTTTTTTTGTCCTGTTACACTGGATAGCATAAAATACACAAGAACTGAAAGACCAGATGATGTTAAGTCCATCTGTGTCCTTTACTTACTGGGCCCTGGGGTGAGGTCTGATGTTTTTCCTGAAATCATGCATTTTGCATTAGCAGCTCTGCATTTTGCATTCTGTCTAAGGCAGAGGCTGAGTTGTTTCTTCATTCCACTTGTTCCAAAATCCATTGATCACATAGTCTGCAGCATTTACCTAGCAGCTGGAGGTTTGGATTTACGTAAGTCGAGGAATGTGTCTTCCACTTCTTTGTCAACTGTTTCAGTTAACATGTAATTTTTTTGGAACTGATTGTTGCCTTTTTCCATGTATTCCTCCTCCATATCTTTACTAAGGAAGCCATGAGCCTGTCATCTGCATCTCAATATGTGATGTATGTATGTACAAAGCACAGAATGGACCCAGGTCTCACTGCGGCCCTTCCTGTAGCCCTTACCAGAGTGCTTCAATCCAGGAAACAAACTGCATTTGAGACCACCCCTTGCTACACTCTGTTATGTCTCAGAGATGCCTTAACTCCTCCAGTGCTACAAATCCCAATTGGAGTGCTTGTATCTCCTCAGTCAATGCATAACAAACAACTGCAAGGGCATTCCTGACTGGGTGCTTACTCTTGTACAACCCATGTCCTTATCGGATCCAACCTTTCGTTTTGGGTTCATACCAGCCTACCATTTCGCATGTACCTCCTTCTTTCCATACAAGTGGATCCACTCTTTCTCTGTCCTCTCTGACTTTGTGCATCTCAATGCCTTTTATAATTTACTTTGAAGTCCTCAGTGAGCTTTGAGTCATTTTGAATTTAGGCATTCCTAATGTTGTCCTGCTGTGTTCTGAACTACAGAGAAGTAGTTTAGCAGGCTAAAATAGTCTATGTTACTCACCTTTTCCTATTCATGCAGTAGGTTTGAAGCTGTTTTTTCCATTTTGTATATCTGCAGGTTACAGACTTCTTCTGCATTCAAGTTCTTGAACTTTATGCAGTTATGGATAAGTCCTATGAATTTATAACCACTTCTTTCAAAATCAGGGAGCTCAGTTTCAAAACTACCTGAATTTGTCCCTCTCTATTAAATTGAATCATCATGTGACCACTTATTTTGAAGTTTTACTCCAGAACCAGAGTACCACAAAGCACAGATTTCAAAACCAAGTTTAAAATTACATTAGTTCCTGATGCTTAAATTACTGTTAGGAGAAGAACCTGTCATCTCTCACAGTTAGCAATTATATGCTCTTAGTTGCAATTATTGCAACTAAGGAAACAAAAGAAGTAAGTTTTCAATATATATCTGAAAAGTTTATGAGCAAAAGGAGAAGTAAAGCAGCTCAGCTAGCTAACATTTTGCAATTACAGACACATATGTCTGCCAAAGTTTTATTTTACAGAATGGGCATGTAGTAAGGGACTGGTCAAGAAACAGGAAAAGCTGGCACAACATGATCAACAAAGAAGAGAGACAGGGAGGAAAGGAGGCTCTTCAGTCAGAAACCACAAAGGAATTTGTTGCCAAAGCATCATGTCCTTTTTGGATTCCATCACAGTGATTCCAAAGTTGCAGAACTATTTATCTTTTAAATACAATTGCCAAGCTTTTTGTTCCTCTGCAAAATCAAGCTAGGTGGTCTTTACCCATGTTACCCTACCCAAGCAGGTCATCTTTTGAGCCGCTTAGACGTAGATGATTTCTTGTCTAGGCACATTTTCTTTCCTCATTTCTTGCAATCTTATCATATTTGTGATATGATAATCACATTAATGATACATGAATCACAATAATGATATGTTTATCACATTAGTGATAGGAACTACTTTCATGTTTTCTTTCTCTAGAGCAGTATATATCCCCTTAAATAAATATTTCACTCTTACTTTCTGTTTCATTTCTTGTATGTGTAGTCACATCCTTACCTTAGTTTGATCACAGAGAACTACTCAGTGGCAAAGATGCAAATTCCATGCTTTCATTTAAAAGAGATAAAAGATAATATATTTTTAAGCATGACTTTCAGTTCTCCCGTGTTTGGGAAGCAGTGATTGTTTTCAATCACCTGAAGTGGGTAGAAAATATGAAAGGGAAATAAAGCAGGTGAGTATCATCAGCTTTGTGTAAGGTGTTAACACCAGGGGCAGTTCCACACGCCTCACTGCAGCTCTGACCAGCTCTTGCTGTTAGAGCTGGGCTTTGGGGTGGAGATTTGTGAAGTATGTGCAGCTGTGAGTGGTGGGTAGACAAAGAATTTGGCACTTCAAGATGTGTTTTGTCTTTCTTCTCTGAATGAGATTCTGTAAGTTTCCACAAGTGAGGAGGTGGCACTTCAGTAGTTGTTCTCCTCTCATGATTGCCCTTGTCAGTAAACATAACACCCTTGCTTCCATCAAATCCCAAATAAACCACTGATTTAAGGAGATTATAAATCATCAGCCAGGAGTCAGACAATGGGTATATAACTGTCAAGAAATGTATTTTCTTGTAAGAATCAGCATGATGGATTCTTTCAGACTGGAACAAAAAAGAATACCAGGACAGAATGGTAATTCCAATTTTTTTTTTAAGTGTATGTTATTCACCACTATTGAACTGTACATGCTATTCATAGGAAACAAGATATTTTAGTAATATCTTGTTGTCTAAACAAATTCCCCTACTTTCTGAGCCCAGTTCAAATCTGTTGAAAACCACAGGGTTAAATACTGGAACATCTGCAATATATGTGTAACATGGTGGAGGCTTTGATACATCGTTCAGAGAGCTGTAAAATACCTGCTGCGGAAGGCCCCTCAGTCCCTTCCAAATTCCAAAAAGTGAACAAGTAGCTAACAAGTTTGGCAGGGCCAAAGAGATACAGAGCTTTGAGAAAGATTGTAGTTGGCAGCCCAAATGCAAAATGTATTTTTTTTTTCTGTGTTCACTGAAGTCACGTCAACAGTCTTATTTTGCCTTACATCTGTATATAATTGCTTTTAGACACTGTTTAATAAATACTTCCTGAAAAATGAAAAAGCTTCCAGACTGAATTATCATTTGGCTGTGAATAAGGAACTCAGTATTAAACAGAGACAAAAGACAATTTATGCTTGCAGGATGAATCAAAGATGGTTCAGACAAGGAGGTGATGTTGACTCAGACAATGTGAATGTTTACAGAGCTCTTCCCCATGATCCTGCTCCATCAGACTCACAACTGTAGCTCTGCTCAGCTCAGTCACCCAGGGTGAGAATCAAGGTTTGTTTCAGGATGTCCAGGAACAGCAAATGCAGGTAATATGCTTTTGGAACATGAGAAGCTGTTATTCCTACTATGTGTTTAGCATGGGCTTCAGCCCTAAACTTTGTCCCACTGAGCACATCCATATTGAGAAATGGATCAATGCTATCCAGTAACCATGACTGATAGTAGTATCCTTTCCCCTATCTTCCCCTCTCCTTTGCTCCCTTCCCTTTCTTGTTCTGCCATCAGCTTGTGTTTCTGGAGGAAAGACCTAGGGAGAGGGAGAGGAAAAGGAGAATTCCCTCAGCTCAGGGCCAGAGACCAAATAGGAGAAAGCACAACCTTCTCACTTCTCCTTCTGCTTGTGGACCCCACAGAAGCCGGCTTCACATGGGAGTACAATGTTCATTCCTGCCAAAATTCAGCCTCTGAGCAATATAGCTATCAGTACTCAATTACACCAGCTAAATATTCCCAGTGATTTTTTTTTTCTATTCCTACTCCCATCCTTCCGTTCCCAAGCCAAATGAAATAATAACAACAAATTACAAACTTTAGCACAATGTGTAATCCCGTGTAAATACCATCACCCCGCTAATGAAATTCTTTTACTCTGAACCTGCAGAACCCACACTGCTATAGGAAACAGCAAAGTTTTTCCTCAGACATCGCTACTTCTGTAATGAAATTGCAGGAGTAATTGCCTTAGTTCTTGTCCTCAAGTATTCTGCAGTTTGGCTTTTCAGTCTGAGAACTTCTCAGGCAAATATGCAAACATTGCTGGGACATGATTAAGTGGAGATAAAGAAGCATGAAAGCCACTGTTTACAAGAGAGCACTTATTTTGCTCTGGTTGCCAAAGTGGATAGCACCACAAAATTAAGTAGGTCAATTGTGTATTCTCAATCATAATCTCTTAAGAACAAACCAATGGTTTGCTTTCCAAGCACTGTGCAAGATATTTGGCTGCTTGTGTGGAATTAAGCAGAGCACAGAAGGGGAAAGGTTGGTCAGTAAATCAAAAAAAGTACCTCTGGCATAATGCCAGGATTTCAAATCTTCATGAGGAATATGTTTTAATGTTGGAAGGTCATAGAACTACTTGTTTTCCAGATGGACTAATTTTACTCTGCCAAAGCAGTTGTTCATATGCAAGAGCTATTTGTCTAAGATGACTTCATTTCTAATTTCCAAAAATTATTACTTTTATCAAGACTACTTTATTATTTTTAAATATTTTTTTTCCTTGAGGACAGTAAATGAGCAAGCCTTACTTTGACATAAAGGGCGTCAAATGTTACTTTCTTTTGACAGAGTCAACTGTAAAAAAATAGCATATGGAGATTATTAAATTCCCAGTTCTGCAAAATAATGCTTTCAGAAAGTTCTCAAGAGTCATAGCTACGTGTGAGTTTCCAAAGCACTGTGGAACACATTGTTGTCCAATATACTCTGGAAAATAAAATTAATAGATTATTTTAAATAAAAAATAGAATTGGCATTGGAACAGGTAATACCAGACGATAACTTTCCTTTTTGGTCCCCATAATTTGACAAGAATGTTGAAAGATGCTGGGGAAAAGGCCCCAGACAGTATCTGAAAGTTCAAGAAAATATTTAATGAAAATATTTAATGCAAGAGACTGAAAGAACTTAATGCATTTAGATTATGAAAACCATAATTGAGGTCATACACTGGCTCCAGTATAAAATTATTTCATGTAACACCCCAGGATGGAAGGCATCTCAAAAGATCATCTCTTCCAACCTGATTCATTTCCAGAGTAGCCATTATTAAAAGATTTTTTTAATAAAACAAAAGAAGAGACTCTGAATGATGAAGACACATTTAAAATATTGAGCAAATTTTGCCCTTGGAACAAACTCAGAAACACATTCCTGGCTTCATCTTCATCCATTAAATCAGAAGCAAATGCCTTCTCCAAAGATAGACTTTAGTCATACTAAAAAGGTGAAATTGTTGAAATCTAACCCATGCTGTGACATACAGAAAGAAGAAATGTGTTAAAGGTTCCTCTTTCCCTTAAGGCACTGCAATATCAAGAGCTAGTGATCTATTTGAGAGGCAGATAGTAAGTGATGAGCAAGATGCAGCATTGTGATTAATTCCCCTCCTCTTCAGTGCTTGCCCTGCCATGAACAGAGAGCTGAGAAGGGCTTAGATCCTACTGAACAGCTTCCTGCCTACCCTGAAGCTGCATTCATCTGCTGGCTTTTACAAGACAGATGAAACTGGACTTGGCCTGTGGCAGGCTGTAATCATGCTTTATCAGCTCCTGATAACTTTGGATGACATTAAGGTGGTTAGCAGTTCTCAGTCAGGTGTGTGTCACGGCTGATGGATTGCCCGGGCGTGCTTTTAATTAGCAGTAAGGGCTGGATTTAAGAAAAGGGCTGTAGCTGCTGGGCCTAAGTCTAGCTGGGTGGTAAGCTAGAAAAACACTAGCAAACAAAGAGCTGTGCCCCACCTTTAGCTCCTCACACGTACTTTACACCTGGTCCATTTGGAAGTGTGAGACAGATCTCAGTAATCATCTCATTGCTCTTGAAAAACATGATGATGTTGTCTTAATTGGCTAAAACATTCAGAAACACTGTCAGAACAATACTGTCCTTCTCTGGTTTTACAAACCTGGGCTCTCTTTCAGTTTGACACAATACTGAGAACAGTGTCATCTGCACTCAAACCCACTTAGTCAAACATGCACTCCCACCTGAAAACAGAAGAGGTAAAGGATTTCTTGAATATTTCAGGAAGTTTCCCATTGAAGGGAAGGTTGAAGACCAGCCAGACCCGAAAGCTAATCCATATGTGCTATAGAAAACACCAGGTTTGGGCTTTCTGACAGGGTAAGCAGCATTGTTAGGAGTTGAGAAGGAAAAGTAGAAGATAGTCTTTTTCTGCTCTAGAGGAAATGCTCTGAGACAAACACAGCTAGAGCAAGAATGAAGCACTTTGCACTGCTCCCAGAAGCAATACAAAGAAATTGCAGGAAGAACCTATACCAATCCTAGTGTTAGGCCTCGGAACAGGTATGTCTGACATGTCATGGATTTGGGATGTCACTGGTGACAAGCAAATGTGTTAATGGCCTTATTGAAGGTAATTTCTCTATGACATAAAACTGCTGAACTCTACTAAATTCTGGTTTCAAAATATGAGGAGGTGACAGGAATTGCTATGTGGACATGTACGCGTACTTCTGCATTTTGTGCATCAGCTCTAAGGGATATCACCCAGTCGTTGGTATTGAAGTGCTTATGTGAGCAGGGCAGGTTGGCATTGCTCACAGGAACTTGCATAGCATGTTCAGTGCCTCAGTTGTTTAAGACAGAAGGAGGTGTACATATGTGTGCTTATGAGCAGGTGCATTTCTGCTGCCTTTATGGAAAGAATGACTAGCAGCATAGCAAGTCGTGAGGACTGCACACTGGCAGATACCCAAAAAAATTTGTAATTAAGCAGAGGGGTCTCTTCCCCACCACACCAGTATGGGACATGCCTGGAAGCGCCTTCTTGAAGGAGGAGGGGAGATGAATCTGCTGCAGGAGGGCAACAACACTTTTTCCTTCTTGCCTAATGGGACAGCCCCAGGAGTGACAGCACCCAATGTCAGACACAGCCCAGTGATCGCTAGGGTCCAAGGTCAAGCTGGCAAGTCAAGACTGCAGGTCAGGGACAGGGTCCAGCTCTGGATCAGTGGCCCATGGCCCAGGACAGCCTGGGCTGCCAGGCACTAAGCCCTGTAGCTCCATCAAGGACCAAGCTTAAAAGCAGATCCCACAAGGCAGAGAGGGACACCTGCCATGGCTTTTCCACAGCACTGTGCTGGCTGGGAGTCTCTTCCCATATCTCCAGCAGGAAGGGAGATGTGCACCCTCAGCTGCACCGTTTATAAGCTTGTCTTAAGCCCTGGCAGCTGAACCTCTGGAACAGTGGATGTGGAGGCACTCAAGGCACTTACACAGGGCTGAGTTCACTTGTATGACAAACTCATTGTTTTTTCAGCACTGTGCTGTTTTTCTTCAGTGTTTGCATGTGTCTGTGGCACTTATATCACAATATTTCTGTTACTACCCTCTTTCCCAGCCTCCTCACTTCTTTATGTGTGTTGCAATCTTTTCACTTGGCATCTATCATCATTCAAAGCACTGAACTCTTCTATCCACAACACCCTGGAGCTTGTTCATGTCTAACACTACAGCTTCCACTAATGCTATCAGTATACTGTAGCACGGCTTATCCTAATAGAGGCTGGGTTTGATCAGTTCATTCTATAAAAACCATGATCTCTTTATTGAGCATATCACTTCATCTATAATCATTTGGAAGTTCTCAGCAAAGCACGACAACTTTGAATTTCACCCCAGCTTTCAGCACTGATCAAACACATGGTTTGTCCTGTCATACTAACTTCACTGCATTTTAGCTCTTCGCATTTCATATTTTTATGTAGACAAAGCCATTTGGGCTTTTTGCCACTTACTGCAAGTCTTGGTTGAGTGCCAGCAGCAACAATGCACTTAGTGACAGCAAATGTCTTTTATCCAAATAAGTTTGCTAGTGCCTAGTGTCAACAGCATAAAATAAGAAACATAATGGTCTATCATCCTTAAGTAGCGTTTTCAAATTCATCTCTTATCTTTAATGCCCAGTTAAGGAACATGATGAGAAAAAAAAGTTAATCCCATGTGTTTTTATCTTCATACCAAACACTGATTTGAATCAGTTGTTCAAAATCCCACACATTCTTGGACAAATATTCAAGAAGTGCTCATATAAATAATGCACGAGTGAGCAGTTTGCCCTTTAAACAATGAACAGAAAATGCTTTAAAATGTAATAAAGCATAGCTTGTACCTGCATAGGTATTAAAGACATACCTACATATATGTAATCCAAACTACATGTGTAGTTATGTATTTTCTTAAACATGTGTACACCTAGATTGTATAAATTCAGTGTAAACCCTGAATTGAGTTACCTGCTGTATCCAGATATTTGCAAAGCAATTCTCCTAGTGATAAGGATATGAAGTTTTTCTTTCTCTTCTACAGCAATATCATAGAATCATGTAATAGTTTGACTTTGAAGGGTCCTTTTAAAAACTACCTAAGTCCAAATTCTCTGCAATGTGTAGAACATATTCCATTAGAGCAGATTACTAAGAACCCCATTGACCCTGACTGAAATATTTACAGGAATGGGAATATAAAAATTGTACTATTAATAATGGGATTATATTATACTACATAACACTAATATAATCATATTAGTATTGTGACTGCAATGCTCAATAAAAAGCAATACATTTGGGATGAACATTGAACTGAGTTTTCCTTCTCTGTTTATGTCACCCAGCACTTCATGATTAACAAGTTAAACAACAAACATCTCAAACAGCAACTGCTGCATACCACTATAATGTTGAAATTATGTTCTCCTTTTGATATAGTAAACTATGAAATTGTCTTTTTCCTTAACTTTCCCACTTCCACTGATTTCATTGCTCCTTGATATTCCTCTCTAGGTGGTACACCTTCAGCCTATGCCTGCTACCCTGCTTGCTTGATTTCTAGGTTGCATGCATCTGGCAGAGACAGCAGAACTTGGTGCTCATCTGGAATGCACCCTTTCTTCTTTCAACACCACCTCATACTTCACTGCCAGTTCTCAGGAATTCTTTTTGTGTTTGTGTAATAGGACCAGTCATATTACCATACAGCTGGTGCCATGCCTGACTGAATTTAGTAGAGATGTCTCTGGGCATTTGATTTCTTTACACACTATTTTCACTTTGACTTCTCCAGAAGTCTTGAGTAACTGATTCTGTCTTTGTAACTTCTAGTTGTACTGCTTGTCCAACTTCTAGTTGTTTAGGCCTCTCATAACTTCCTGGCAGTGCTCAGGATCAATTTGCATGTTCCACCCACTCTGCATAGAATTTCTTCAGTATAACTGATTATCTATCTCATACATTGTTGTCTCCATGTTACCTTAGATACCTTTTTTGCAGAGCTCTCTTTTCTCTTATCTAGATAAGATCAGGATTGATTCGCACTTGGTTCTTTTTATTTACCATAATTTTCTCCACAACTGATTCAGTTAGCTAAGTGTTTGCTCTAGCTGTGTTTGTCTTCATGAGCGAAATATATGCTGTCAGCAGCCAGATCTGTATCAGCATTGGGAATTCATTCAATTAAAAATGTACAACAACTGACATAGGCTGAAGTAGATACAATTCACAGACTGAAAGCTACAGCTTACCTGTGTAAGCATTCTTGTCCTGCTGCAGAGGTGTCAACTGTGTTTAAGAACTGGCACTGGACATTTAAGAAGATAATATCAGCAGTAAAAGAAATACTGCATGTTACTGGCACAGTGTCCAGTTTAACAGAGACAGCAATATGTCACATAATCAGTTACTGTATTTGTGGAGTTTGGGGAAAATGATTCAACAAAGGCCCGCAGCAAAATGTTTTCCCTTTTCCAACTTCGTATTTGAACAGTCCTTAAACTCCTGGCTGTTTTCCAACTTTTTGTCTGTTCAGTAACAGAGAAAAAAGTTTTGATATAATGAAAAACAGTACTAACAGGTTAACTTTCAACTTCGCCTTGAACTTCTTAAATGACTGATTAACTTACTTCTTACAGTTTATAGAAGAAATGAGGGTTGTAAACAGGACTGCTTACTTCTTTCTTATCACTTAAGTATCTGTTTAATTTATTCATCACTCACACACTAACTCTCTAGAAACAATGCAGGGTGAAGTGCTTGTGACCATGAATTCCACAGTCATGCACTAGAAAACAAGGAAGATAAAGGCCAAGAAACCACTAAGTCCTCCTTAAGCCATGAAAGTGCAGTCTACAGTTCAATTGGTGTCTACAGGCACTTTCCACTGAAGTAAGCAGCCTTTAGTGTCCCACCAGCATAAAACAGTAATGAGTTTGTACTGGACGGGATGTTGGTAGAAAATGATCTAAGAGTGAGGAGAAGAGACTTAGGAGTATGTATTGCAGTTTATCTAGAAATAGAAATGTGAAAACCCTTCCCATGATAATAGCATGATAATGGGTTTAAAAGAGCAAGGTCTTACTGAGAAGCTACCTCTGCCTTAGACCCAGGTCACTAAGAAATAGACCCGTCCTGCTGAGCCTGGGTAGCTCCTCACAGGCTATGTTGATAAGGCACACTGCTGTGAAAAGCAAAAAGGAGGAGTAGGGAGGGATGAGAGAGTGTTTGCATACAGCCATCCTTGCTTTTCCAGTCCAAATGAGCAGCTTCTGAGTTTGCAGGGCTTTTTCATTGTTCTGTTTGGCTGGTTTGGTTTTTTTAGTTTTGAAGGCTTTTTTTGTCAGTGAGAACACTCAAGGAAAGTCCAGAACTAGGCCTGAATTTAGCATCAGATGTAAAATATGTCTTTGAGCTACTCCGAGTGCTCAGCCAACATTCGTGTCACTCAGAGGGTTTAAAAAAGAAAAAAGATACCTAATGGAATGTCTTTTCAGTATTCTGTGTGAATTTGCATAGTCTTTGACAAACAAAAAAAGCAAACCCAAAACAAACTTTCTGTATGGTAGATATAGAACAAAAAATCATCTCAGTTCTCAGGAGTCTGCTTCAAAGCTGGACCCATTTATGTATTCTCCTCTATGCCCTTTCAAATTTAGTGAAATATATGTGAAATATTGCATGAAGTTTGACACCTAACATAAGAAAAATGTTACTCTATTATTTAACAGCAATGCAAAATTCCTTCCTTCCTGTGTCCTCAACATTAAAACAACCTACTATACTATAACAACGCTCTGTAGCAAACCCACTTTTTGTGTCTTTCAAGTTGTCTATGTTTACAGAAAAATTTCTATTCACTCTATATGTATGGGATGTGAGCCTACTAATTAGTCTGAAAAGAAATTCCTTCTTGTGGTGCAATTTTCTGGTCTGCACAATCAACCTTTTGGGTCCTCCTTCTCAGTGCTAAGCCAAAGGCTGGTTAAAGTGGGAGTACCAGATGATGGTTCAACAGGACAGTGCCAGTGAAACTCCTCTTGCCCTTTACATGGAGTGTTAGTGATGTTTCAGCATCCTAGTTTAACCCTTCTATGAACTGTGAAAAGTCTACAGAAAAATTCCAATGCCAGTGTTCAGTGTGGGATTTTATCACAGCAGTAACAGGAATAATCAACATTTAGAAGTACCCAAAGGGAAAAATATAGGCCACTGTTATTGTCAAAAATGAAGGTGTACAGCCAATATTGAGGGTAATTTCATGTCACCAAATGGCATACACTGGCACCAAAGAGAAAAGGAGTTTGCTCCTTCTTTAGGGAGGAGGCCAAAAGTACCAGGAAAGGTATAAATAGAGCTGGAAGTTGGAATTTTAAAAGAATGAAGGCCACACATGTCTGCAAAATTGTGTGTTATGTCCCATGCCAGTAATGATTGTATACTCGGGAACTGAATTAGAATAGCTGTTGCTGTGTGGTGCTGTCAGTGCCTGCTGCTTTAGAGATGACACTTTGTTAAGTCAGTTGCATACTTGAGGTTTCTTCATGGCATGAGGTTGCAGGATCTCAGTCAGTGGTGGGACAGATGTTCCTGCACTAGGTATTTCATGCAGAGTGTAAGAAGCAGTACCTTTTCTACAATGACCAAGTGAAAAGTCTCAGTGGGGCTGCATGAGGCTCATTCTGCTGACTGCTGCAGCTGCGTCACTGCTCAGGGACCACTTGCCGTTTCTCTTGTTGCTCTAGATCTGCTATTCTACAAATACACCCACAGACACTACCTCTTCCAGTTTTAGAGCTGCTTGCATGGTGGCTGGTTATGCCTGAATTAATTTCACAGCCTTTCAATGAGTTATTTTTCAAGTGTTGTGTGATCCTCCTAAAATGTTGTGGTAATCCGTTAAATAGCGCTGTACAGTTTGGACTCTGAACCTATTTTGCTAGATGGAATGGTTGTAAGTTTCCAATTAACTAAAAATTAAGCATTAACTGGAATACTTTATTGGAAAAAAAAAAGAAAACTATTAATTTTCACAATTAGAAATTAGTAAGTAAGTACTAGTAATTAGTTCCTATAAAGTTGTACGTTGACTTTCTTTCTAAATATTCGTAATGCCCAGGGCCTTTCTTAAATCACTCAACCATGAAAATTTCTTTCAGCCACATTAACTTTCTGTAGCAAGTGGTACTGAACTTGTTCAAGTATAATTTGCTTATGTTATGCCTTTTTGCTTACACACGTGACTGAAGTGCTTTTCCCTCCACACAGTGGCATTAGTAAGTCCCTGGTTTACAGAGAAACATGCTGGCAATACAGATTATAGCTTTCATATTTTGTTTCTGTGGGCTGGGAGCTGCTATTGCTGCTACTGCATCAAATGAATGGAAAGTCACTAGTCGAGCATCATCTGTTATCACTGCAACCTGGGTCTTCCAGGGTCTTTGGATGAACTGTGCTGGCAACGCACTGGGGGCTTTTCACTGCAGACCTCACCTTACCATCTTCAAAGTAGAAGGTAAGGAAGCATAATTGAACTGGAACTTATGGAAAGCCGTGTGTATTGCAAGATGTGAGCCTGAGGAGTAAGAGATTATTTTGGCTTGTGCAAGAGATTATGTTTAAAGCATTGTGATGAATATGAGTAAACGATCTTGTAGGCAGAATTTCAGAAACAACTTTGTAAGAATGACGTGTATTCCAAGAAAGACAGTAAGCTCATCTCTATGGTTGGTAATATGTGAGGAGTATACTGGACATAGTGCCAGTAATAAACTGTCAGTATCAAACCACTGTTAGCAGAGAAATGGACTAAACAGTCTTACTTAATTTCCATGCCAAAGTGAGCATTGTGCTTGCTGGATGGGTGGGGGGGGGTAAGATAGCAAGGTCTGTGACAGTTATCAGTGCTCTTTTTAGTATCTGAAAAAATCAGAGAGCAAATAACCACATTCACGAATACTGCATCCTGTGTAAATACTCATATACTAGGAATTAAGTACTAGTGTATGAGACTTGCTTGTATAACGGGCTAATATTTTAACTTTAAAGATAAAAGGGGTGCTGTTTCAGAATGTCCATTTTAATGGAAAGTGCTAGATTTGTAAGCCATCTATCAGAGCGTAGAAACGAATGGAGACATGTTGCCTTATGTCAGAAACAGCTTTTCTCAGAGATAGGGGCTAGCTGTAAGTGTACCATGCAATGTGTTTTGTGTTTCTCTCTATGTGTAAAGCAGTAAATGAAAAGGTTTGGTTTTGCTTGCTGTTAAGCCTTGCGATAGTAGGCCAAGTTGTGTTTGCAGTGAAACTGTGTGTAAGCACTCGTGAGGGTCTTGGCAGAAGGACTGCTCTCCCTGGGGTGGACAGCCCACAAGCAAGATGGAGTCAGACTAGAGTAGGAGAAAATGCATTAAGACACAGTATTTTAGGGAGCCAGAAAATAAACCCAGGCTAGGCAGAACCAGTCTCCCAATGCAGAAAGAAGCATAATTCTGTTTAGATAATAACAGCCAGTGGCTAAATGAAGTAGAAAATGTAACATTGCATGGTTGTTACCATACGGTATATTACATAGACAGGGTGGTAGACTCACACATATATGGAAGCATGGAATCTTGGGGATGTTCCAGATCCTTACCTTTTTTTGCCTTTCATGCCCCTGACACACAGGCTACGTGCTGTGACACACAGATCAACTCTCGCACATACAGACAATTTTGAGACAAAACTCAGCATAATTTCTCTACATATTTCGTGATGCCCTGTTTCAAATCATCACACATCTCCCATGAGCAATGTGAATGGATAAGAAAGGTTTTACTTCTTTTAAATAATGCTGTTAATAAAAAACAACTTAAAAGGCACAGAAACTCACACATCTTTTTGAAAAGTGAATATTATGTTTTGTAAATAACCATTTATGCATTATTTCTGCCAAGATTTAAAGGAAGACAATCAGCTCTTCTTCTCAGGCATTGTTTAAAGCAATGTAAAGTAACTAGAAAGTACCATTATTACTATTGTTAGAAGCAATAGAAATCTGCTTTCAATATAATCAGATGTAATCTATTTGCCACTTTGTATTGTTACTATTATTTTCATCACTGGCAGATTGAAATTTGAACAAACAGAAAATGCATGTTATGCATGCATTGTATAAATATATACTTAAGCATCCGAGTAAGATTTTGCATGTTTGTTTTTTAGAGGAATATAGAGTAGCAATTGATTAATTGAAGTTGCACACTCTTGTTCAAGTAAGAGAGTAACAAGCTGATGTAATGACATTTAGGAAGTCTAATTTTAACTTGCCAGTGCATGCACCAGCAAAGGATAATGTTACATGTAGCACAAACACTACTGGGAAAGAGTGAGGTATTCAGTTTGGAAAACCTGCTAAACATAAACTCCTGATAATCCAAGGAAAACAAGAGTTCAACAGGGAAAGGGCTTTGCACTGTCACTCTGTCATGGATTGTAAAACGATAAAATGCTCAGATTAAAGAAGTAATGAACTCTCTGTCCTCACAGCTTCAATATATCGTTATAACTTACAGACTGAGGCCACGGAGGGCTGGCAATATAACTTTTGTTCTGCACGTTCATCTTTTTAGTGTATCTATTTGGAATTTTTCCTATAGCCAAAGACAATTTACACAAGTTCCTCATTCCATTCCTATCTTTCCATTTTCAGGTTACCCTACAGAAAGTATTAGCAGTAACAGCAACAGTAGCAGCAACAGTATAATGTTAGTGTAGTAAGTCACTCCTACTCCAAAGCAGATTCATTTGATCATTCAATGTTTCATTGCAATTTTTCTGAGGATTTTGCAGGGGACACTTCTAAATGGGGTCTATGAAGTTTTAAGGGGTTATTTTTTTTTTCTGTTTTTCACAGAGGGAAAAAAAAAAAGAAACAATCAAATTCCAGAGGTCTTGCAATGAGCAGGATTACCCTGCAGTCATAGGCAGGATGCAGATATTTGTGAGAACTGACTTTCAGCTTGAGGACTAGTTGTGCTGATAGGAGCATGGGCAAGGCAGTGAGAGCTCAGCTTCTGCAACCCAGCCCAGGTACAGATGTTGAAGGGTTCATGTTTCTGGAAGTCTGGGTTAGCAGGGCCACACTGCTAACAGTATCCAAGGCTAGCTGGGCTGTTGCCAAATGTACGTGTGCATTCACATGTCCAGCCACGGTGTGCTCTGCTGCAGTGACTGAAACATTCGGATGAAAGATCTTAGAAGGAGATCCTGAATAGTAATAGCATTGTAGCAACAGCCATTTCAGGCAATGTTTGTGGAAAGAAGCAATATCTTTTATTAAATCAATTGCTTTGGGAGAAGTATGCAACAAAGTCATTCATCAGATTTGACATAAATACAACAAGCTTCAAGCTAAATATTATCTGGGAACATTGTCTCTTCAGTTGGTTATGATTATCAGAGCATCAGGTACACCCATGGAAATTGTATGACTAAAACCAAGAGACCATTACTCATAAGCATAAACTCACGCAGCCAATAAATGCCAGAAATTAAAACTAGCAGTGAGACAACATTTTTTCTAAAAGAGTAACCTTTGATTAACCACTCAGGCCTTATCAGCAAGAAAGATACATGAAGAGCCTTCAAAGCATGAACTTGAGAATCGAAACTCTGGAGTCATGAACTCCAGAAAGATACTGACATTTTATGGCAGAGTTTGCACCCAGCCTGCCTCCTGCTAATTCCCCAGTGCTCCACAGGTAATAGTTAACCTCTTTTTTCATTCTTCTCATGTATATAATTCTGAATTATTACAATGACAGAATTACTCAGATTTGACAAGAACCATCTTTTAGCTATCAAGCATGGCTTAGACGCTTTATTTGTGTATTTTGACTTTGATGATGTTACACTGGGCTGTTTCATTCACATAAAGTAAAGAATTGTTACGAGCCAACTGAGCTGTGTCTACATCCATTTTCTATGACACTTCCTCAGTCCGTCAGGACAGCTACTATGCTTCTTCAAACAATTGGTTTGGCATTTTGCATGCCTTGCCTATGGCACTGCTTCATGACTCCCATATGTTCTGGTTTTCTATACCATGAGTTCAGGGAGGTGTACAAGAAACTAGGAGAAATCTGCTTCCTTGAACCTTGCTTTTTTGAGCCTCAGATCTCCTGCTGGCATCTTGTCAGTGCCTGTTTTGGCAGAGCCTGATGAGGCAAATAGTGCTATCCTGATGGCAGCCAATATGGAGCAGGCAGTGCCCAGCTGTTCTGGGTCCCATCAGCAAACCAGTTCAGGTTTGCTGAATGATGATGATGATACGGCCACTGCAATGCAGATAAGCAGCAGAAGGAAGTTGATAAAAGACAACTGCTATTGCAGCACCTGCACCCAGAGCAACCTTGCATAGTCAAACACCATTTGGGTTCATCAGGGTGTGGGGGGCAATTCTAGCTGGGCTTCAGGGTGACACCAGCGATTTTGCCAGAGAATTCAGCCTCTAGAGCAGGAAAGGACTGACATGAGAGTGCCCCTTACTTGACAGAAACTTACTGCCAGGGAAAGCACGCTATGCATTTGTTTGTGCGAGTCGACAGGCCAGCCAGATATACACACGGCAGCCAAGGCCAGGCTTCTCCTCAGCCTCAGAAGAGGGCATTTAGTGCTAAAGCCCAAAGAAGCCAACACCACGGCCTTACACCCATCCTGAGTGGGGTCAGGCTGCGTGAGCACTGGGGATAGAGACTGCGCTTCTGCTCCCTGCTGCTTGGCACATCCCAGCGCCCTGTCCTGTCCTGTCCTGTCCTGCCCTGTCCTGCCCGGTCCCGCCGGGGCCGGGGGGAGGCGGGCGCGCTTCTCTCTCCATGGTGCTGCAGGAGCGGCCCCGGGAAGCGCCGGCCGTGCCCGGGGGTGGTGTCGCCAGCCCGGTTGGGGACAGCCAGCTGCCCAGCTCCCTGGAAAGGCGGCGTGCCTCGCCCCGGCTGCCCCCGGGGGAGCAGCCACAGGAGAGGAGAGGTTTAGCTGTGCCCAGAGCCCGGGCCAGCCGCAGCTGTGCGTGCGCTTTGGGGGCATCGCAAGGGAAGGGGCCGGGCTGTCGGCCAGGGGTGATTGCTTCAGCTGTCATCAGGAAGGGAGAAATGCACCGGCACGGCTTTCCCCTGGCTGATGAGCAGCCACAGGGGACTCTGCCGGAGGATCCTCCCTGTAGTCAAAGGGACAGAGTCACGGGGGACTTGCTTACCCCAGCTGGTAAGCGAGCAGCTGGTCACTCACTCTCCAAACGCCCTCGGTGGGATGGGGAGGAGAATCAGGAAAAGGTGACACCCATAGGCTGAGGTAGGAACAATTTAATAATTGAAATAAAACAAAACAATAACAATAGCAGTGACAATAATAACAATAGGAAAAAGAGAGAGACGAGTAAAACCCAAGACAAAGAAGAGATGGACAGTATAAATGCTCATTACCCACTGACCAATGCCCAGTTCATCTCCAAGCAGCAATCAGTCCCTCACATACAATGCCCCCCATCCCCCCCCAGTTTATATGCTGAACATGTCTGTGGTATGGAAGGTCCCTTTGGCTATTTTGGTTCATCTCTGTTTTCTTCCAACTTCTTGTGCACTTCCTTACTGGCAAAGCATGGGAAACAGAAAAGTCTTTGATAAACACTACTTAGCCACAACTAGAACATCAGCGGGTTGTCAACATTATTTTCATTCTGAATACAGAACACAGCTCAGTACCAGCTACTAGGGAAAAAAGTAACTCTGCCACAGCCAAAACCAGAACACGGGATCCAATATTAAGGTTAGAGGATAACTGTGCCAAAGAACTTTCCAGTAGTGAGCAAATCCCTCTAGGAAAAGTGCAAACTGAGGGGAGGTATGATTGATCCACATTCGTCAGGCTGAGCCCCCCGTCTGTTGAGCTTTTCTGTTCAATAAGTACAGCATCCATTTGGTTCCTTAGAAAACCCAAGTCAAAACAGCATTGGCAAAGTTGTGTCAATATGAAAGGAAATATACAGTAGGATCAAAGCTCAAATCTGGGAAAGATGGCCGTGAACAGACAGAATTCCTCTCACACTTTTATTAATGGTTTAATTCCTGTGGTTTAATTTCTTAAAGTTCTGGCCATTTTTCTGCAGACAGAAGGATCACCATTTGGACTGACTGAAATGCTGATTTCAGCATGGGGTCTTTTGTATATGCATATGGATAGGATGCCAAATCCTGGTAATAAAAGGTCCTCTACTCTCACAGTTTGCATCTCCATTGTAGCATGGTTATTTCCAAGCTCATGGCCTCTCTTCTGACATTAGATAACTGAGTCTGCTCTCCATTCAAACAATATAGCCTGAAACACATTTGGTTTCTAGAGAAGTCTGGTAATGCACTAGAGGTCATGAAACATCGTTACTCTGTACAGCAACTACTTTTGGAATCTCTTCTATTGCATATCATTGCCCCCACACCAAAAATTAATGAATAAAGTAAATGAAACAGTTCAGCCTAGGTAATGGTTAGTCAGAGCCATGCCATGCCTTGTTATTAGGCTGGTTTCAAGTTAGAAAATGAATTGATTCATATGCAGCAGAGCCATTCACAAAGTAGCCTCTGGCAGAACAGATATGAACTGAAGGAAGTGGCTTGCTCCCATGTATCCAAGACATTTTTCCCACAGGGAGCTCCAGCAGCAGCTTTGCAGTAGATATAGAGCAAAATCCAGGGTTTTCAATGGGATGGTAAGTTCCAGAGGAAACCCCCCCAGAGGCAGAACAACCCTGTGAAACCTGGATTTGTGGATCTCAGAGATGACATATAGGTTAAAGATTTTGAAGTGGTTTTCAAGGATCCCTGCTGCTGAATATTGTCTTCAGTTTGAGCTCTTTGATTTCACGATTTTAATCTACATGCTCTGAAAATCCATGAACCACAATGAATCACTATTTACTGCTGTTTGCTATGCAGACTGTCTGGCTCTGGCCAATTATTTGAACCAGAGTAGTCCAGAGCTGTGGGCAGACTGGAAAGGGATGTGCCTGCTGGGGAATCTGCAGCCAGAAAGATATAGAAAGGGAGTCCAAGAACTGCAGGACAAGACTGCATGGGGCCAGATGGAAAACACTGAGGGTGGAGCCTTCAGAGACTGCTGCCAGTTTTGCAGGAGGTGGTGGCAGGTTACAAAAGACAGATTCTGACACTGCTTTAAAATCTTCA
The DNA here is from genome assembly GCF_015832195.1 of Motacilla alba alba. Lineage (NCBI taxonomy): Eukaryota > Metazoa > Chordata > Aves > Passeriformes > Motacillidae > Motacilla > Motacilla alba. The sequence continues at coordinate 83,779,666 of NC_052016.1, forward strand.
GAGTTTCAGGAAAACACAAGACCTTGCAGACCAGTCCTCCTTTTTAGCTCATTTACACCTGACAATTTAACGGCATCTCTGCAATCCTCTTTTTGTGCTCTGAGCCTTCTGTCTTCTCACTGGACAAGGACAGAAGTTACAGCGCTGAGGTTTTTTTTCTCTTTTGTCTAAATCTGGTATCTAGACAAGAGTAATGTTGCTTTTGCTTCTCTTTACTAAATTTTACAGATTTTTGCCACTCAGAGTGGTCTTCAATTGAAGAAAATCGCTAAGGAAACATGAAAAGTAGAAAGTGCTGCTATTAGTTAGTGTGGTGCAGCTGGTGCAAGGACAGGAATGCAAAGCTTGTTATTGGGGCATTAATAACAAAGCTCTTTCATCTTCTAATATTCACATCAGGATAGATTGTTATCTCCACTTTGCTTTTAGCTTTCTTTGATTACTGCTACATAGCAGCAGAGAGTGTACTGCAAAATGAATAGGACTCAGCAGTAATTGGTATGCAGCCAATGTCTTAAAATATCTCTGTTCAAACAGGTTTTGTACCTTGGTCTGCCTTGTGAGCACTGAGGTGGGTGAGGGGAGCTTCCCTCTGGCATATGTTGAGGAGCTGAAGGCCAATGTACCTCTTCTTATCTTTTTAGCAGTCATGCTACAACCAGAGCTTCATTCAAAGTTCAGAGATACAATCCATTTCATTTTCACAAGTCCCTGCAGCAGGAGGGAAAAGTAGCCTGGCAAAACCAGCTGTGATAGGCAGAGGGTGAGAAAAGGAGACTGAAGTGCTGAATTTGTAAATCATTAAAGCTGATGACTTTGAAATTCACACTACTGAGATTTAAGCTCTTGAATATTTATTTTTCCATCATGGAGTAGTACAAGGCAGAGGAGAGAAGCTAAGCAAATACCTTGAGAACGAGTATGGGGAAATGTAGGGGGAAAATGCGTGTACATAAAAATCTCTCCTACAGTTATTATATGGAGTTGTCTGAGCAAGTAAGAGTCACATTGGCATTGGTAGAGAAAACAAATCCCTCCAAAGTCAGTAAATCCCCTAATGCACGTGTTACCCTATCTCGCATAGTACTTACACGTAGTTTTGCAATGTAGAGCATAATGCCAGATGAGCACAGCCATTTTATTAGACCTATTCACATGGGATTCCTCCCCATAATCAAGTCCTACAGTGTCCAGTTATCCTTACGAGCTTTCCCTGGAGAGGGTGCCATGGGACACTCTGCTGGGTTAGAGGCTGGTCAATGTCTTCCCTTCAGTTTTTCACTGACTCAAATTAAATCAAATGCTTGGAGTTGAGGTGTTGTCAGGGGCAACTCAGGGCTTCAGAACCCCACTTTTTCAGAGTACTTGACTCAGTCCTGGTGCCAGTACTGTGAGGGACCTCTGGCTGTGTCCAGTGGATTCCCATAATCCACCCAGTCTTCTCTCCACAGATGACACTGAAGCCTGGGTCTCCTGTATGACTTTCCTCTTCAGGGACATATTTCCTAAAACAGGAGAGAGCACATCACCTCAGACTTCTGTGCTTTAATGTAGGACATTCTTAAGTGCCAGAGCACTTCTCAGTTGTAGAATGGAAAACATTTATATTTTCAATTTGGCAAAGCACATGCTGAAATTCAGGCACATGCAAAGTCCCCTGAGAACATTTCATTCATATCCCCCCTTAAATATCTTGTGCTGATCACCCAGACATTTGCCACTTACTTTTCTAAAAAATTACCTGAAACAGTTGAAAAAGCAGAGGTACCAAACACTTCTGAGGACCATGCTCAAATCTACTGACACATTTATTTGAACATTCAAGTTATGTTTCTTTTTTACTGTTAGCTTTTCTAAAGAAAATGTGTGTTAATCTGGAGGTAATTAATGAAGCTCTAGTAAAACACCTCCCGAGGATTAACCTGCGTAAAGGCAGAATTTTTAAACTGTACATCCTGAGCTATGTTGTACTATTGAACAGTTTTCCGTGACCAAGGCTTCCATGTGGTAGATTTTAAAACTGTACACCACCAACTGGATGTGTCATTAATATTATTTTATAAGATTTTTTTTGATAGACTCCAAATTTTTACTTCTAGCCCCCACCAGAAGTTAATCATACAGACTCTACTGGTGTTTGAAAGAGTACAATTCCATAACCTGACAGTCAAAATGAGAAGCAAAACTAAATACTTGAAGATTCTCATTCATGTGCTTTCAGAATAATATATGCTGGTTTTCTACCAGGTCCACTCTAACAATTTTTATAGCTGCTGTTACTTTTGTATCCAGCTAAGACATGAGGCTGCAGATATCAGTCAGCAACAAAGATGTGTCTAGGGCTCATATTCAGGGCAATGCTCACTGAATCATATTTCCGAAGGAAACCAGAGCTCTGAAGTTCTAAATTTCCTCTGTAGATGGAAATCTGCCAAAATCTTATGTTTTTTTGAAGACTGCCTTTTCCTTCTTCACAAATGAATTTCTAAACAATAACAAAGAATGTGACATAAAAGCCTTTCTATTGATATTTCATCCTGTAAGCAGCAAAAGCAGAAACCAAACCACAGCCAGTAAGAAGCAGTGAAAGTGACTTCTTGTCCATATCTTTGTGTGGTACTTATTGGGCCACCAGGAGAAGAGGCCTCTTGGGATATATAAACAACTTCTCCATTGCAAGCTCACCACGTGCCCAAGCTGCTGCCCCAGGCTGGCATCTCATCCCAGCAAACATCACACCACATACTGGGCCCTGAGTCAGCCACCTTTTGGTAATAACAGAAATAGTTATCTCACAAAGTAGGGAAAAGAGGTAATATAATTAACTAACTAATCATTAATGGCATCTGGCTTTTCCATATCATATTTTTAATGGAAATGTTCCACCTAACAAAACAGATGATAAACTATATTCCAGCAAAATTAATGCAATGGACAACTTTAATCTACACCACCTTTCAACATCCTCAAGCCACACGTGATTTTGTTTTATTCAGTGGCTATTACAAAACCTCCAATATTGTGCTTACCTAATATAGTCCCTAGAAACTCAGTTCTTTGCACAGATGCAGCATTTTCAAGCGTCGGTGCCTCTTGTGCCTCAAGGATCTGATTCCCTCCAGGGCCAGGACATCCTGCACTGCCATAGCCATTCTTTGGCCTGGGTTTCACTGAGGGTGCAGCACCCGCAGCCCATGGCTCAGCTAATCCTTCAGAGCAGTAAAGCTCCCCTGCCCTGGCTGCTGGTCCTGGCCCCTTAATGCCGCTGGCTGGGCTACGGGGTGTACCCAGGAGCTGCATCAAAGCCGGATAGCTCAGCTCTGAGGGGGGCTAGTCAGCCCAAGCTCTAGCAGCGCCTCCAGCCTGTGCCTTAGCAGGCCTTTAGTGATATTCAGCTTTAGTGATTCTCAGCTTATGAGTGATTTCAGCTCTTGAGCTTGCTAGGCTCGGCTGGGGCGTGCAGCAGGCATTCGGAAAGAGAGGAGAGCGCTGTGTGAGTTTCCAAGACGGTGTCTTCATTGCTCTTCTTCGTAGCTCTTCCACGGAGTGTCTCGAAGGGTCTCAGGGACAGCGGCTCCGCCGAGCCGGGCAGAAACAGGGGTTTATATAGATAGGGCAAGGGAGGATTGAGAATTGTCCAATGGTAAGGGTTAAAGGAAAGTGACCTATAGCCTTACAGAGAGATAAGCAATGGTCCGAGAGCGGGAGAGAGGGGCTCCTATTGTTCAGTCATCCTGACTCAGCATTCTGCCTCTGAACGCCAAGGCAGGTTTGCAGGGCCTGCGCCTGCTACAGCCCCTCTTGCGGGGCTGTGCTTGGGAGACCAGGAGGGAAGCAGGAGGAGGGATGGCAGCTGAAGCCAGCAGTGCGTGTCTGCGGGCAAACTGCTGCCCAGACTTGTGTCTGAGGGGTTCAGAGGGCTGCAGTGTGGGGAGTCCTTCCCCTCTCTGCCCTCAGCACGCACGGAGCAGAACACTCTTGTGTGTTAACAGAAACAAGCCCATTTCCAGCCAAGGTACTTCACTCAGGTCTGTGTGCCAAGTGGCTGCACTACCTTCTTTGGTTAAGGTTAGGAGAAATGCTGTTGTTTAAAGGAGAAAACAAGTGGAGGTGTTTTCCCCCTCACCCTTCCTGTCTACAAATTCAGGCATCTCTGGTCTGCAGTTCCTTATAAACAAATGAAGGAGCTTTTGTGGAGCCTGTTGATAAGGCTCCGCACCACTCCACATCCCACTAACACTTATTATTATTTTTATGTATGCAATAATATGCAAATGTTTGAGTGCTTCCTAAGGTCACTCACTACTTGTGCTGCAGCGTGGTGATTGCTCTGGTTACTGCAGAGGCCTAAGGGCAAGCCCAAGGCAGCCTAGGACACGACAGGTTGTCAAGGGCAGCTGATAAGATTTTCACCTATCAGCAAGGTCTATGTGTGCAAGACTCAGATACAGCCTGGTGAAAGGAGAGTCTGGGAGATAGGAATGGCTTTCTCCTGGAGAACAGTTTGCAAGGAGATAAAACACCTGCAGACAGGGAAAGCGAGTCTGGCGTACAACAGCTGGGCCATGGGGCAGGAAGAGAACTCCTGAAAAAATACAGCCATCCAAAACACATCAGATCATTAGGAGAGCAGAAAGTGAGCTTGCAAGATGCCAGGCTCTGCCTTGACCTAATAGTGACAATGTGGCCACTACTTTTAGTACAAGGGGGACTGGAGCCAAGTTCTCAATTTCAGCAAAATCTACATGCTCAACTGGGAGAAATTTGATGATTTCCAAAAATTTCTAGCATTTTAAGCAACACAGTGAGTGAGAGCTCTTGTCCAAGGACTCTGAGTGCTTTCAGCCGCCTGTTCTTTACAGTTTTGAACCTTGGATAATATCATGAATCTGTATCTAGCAACAGAAATCCATGTTATATGCCCTTGCTCACACACATTCACAGCACATGGTTATAGCCCTTAATACTGAAGGGAAAGCACTGCTGAACAAGGGACAGGAACTAGGAAGCAAAGAAATGTATTTGAGACCTGCAAGACTCCTGAAAAGATTTTTAAAAGAAGAAGGGATGATGAGGAAAAGTCTGCTCCCAACCAAGATTTATTTATACTATGCATGAGTCATTCAAAGTGGATTTAAAGCCAGAGATTTTTTTTCACTGGCTTGCTCACTTTTCTCACTAATTGAAAGAAATAACATTACTTCAGGGTCTGAAGTTCACTGGGTTATATCTGCTTTCACTCAATTCTATCAACAGCAATATTTTTGAAATGAGTTTATTTCTTTTTGTTTTCCTTTTCTCTCAACATCCCTGCAGCCTTACTGTCTCCTTCATGCTGCTAGCAGAGACAGGACCATAAATTAGGTCAGTGCTATGTCTGACCTGGTAGTTGCTTAGGTAATTTTAAGTGTTTATAACCTATCCTCTCCTTTGCCTCAAAACATCTACCTTCTCCTTTCTAAATAACTTACTGGAAACTCAGCAGAACAAGAATTCCCTCAAGTTTCTCGTCAGTGTGTAGATGGACTAGCAGGGATCAATCCAACACCAGGATCCTCTCCGTTGAAATCAGTTAATGAATATAGATTGTACTGTTTTGCAAAAGAAAAAAACAAACAATGAGCCTTTTTAAAATTTGTTTGTCTGTAAGATGGGAGATGGCTTCTGTTTGGCCCAAACAAAGCCTCTGCTGCTGTTGTGTGTCCACTTTGGGTACTACACTTGAAGCAGGGTGCAGAAGACCTTGGAAGGGCACACAGATAAAAGCAACTAGAATCCCTCAAGTTTATGAAACATGCTCTGTGACGAAAGACTGGGAGAGTTGAGACTGTTTAGTCTAAAATAGACTAGCTGTAGGCACAGAGATAGTCTTCAAGTACGTAATAAGTGGCTGAAAACAGGAAGAGTATAACCAGTTCCCCATGTCCAGTGGTAATACCACAGGAAATGGTGAGAGTGGATTACTACAGAGAATTAAAAATTAGCAGTTTTATCATTCTGTCCTAAAAGCAACTGCATGTTTTTATGGGCAGCCTGCCTCTAACCCTTAGCTTACTTTTGTTACTCTGCAGTTGTTTCACTCTGTGATTACCTCCAATATCTGTGATATCTATGATATCTGAGATACCTGAATCAGCTCACCCTTATACCCCATGTTCAGTTCCAGCTGCCAGGAGTGAAATGTGCCTCTTGATGTCCTCACCTCTTCTCTCTGTGGGACTCCCTCATACAGCCTGTTAAGGTGGAAAGCCATAATTCAGAAAATACAGTTTATAGAGCAGCTAGTGTCCACTTGCCAGTAGCCTTTGGCCTATGAAGATCTTTTGGTGAACTTCTGATCTGCAAAGGCCAGTTGGTATTAAATCCTCCGACACTTTTTTTAGAGGTATTTCCTACTTTTTTTCTGAATTTGGAGAGGACTGTGATTTGCTCTGTGATTACAGAGCACTGAGCTCTGTGCAATGCATTTGATGCCCATGATTTTGGCCTAGACGCTGCTGAGATCAACAGCCCTAAACAAAGGCAGCAAACTCACATTCATTCTGTTTCACTTCTCCATGCTATTTTTACTGCCAAACATTTTTTATTCTATTCTCCTGGCATATCTGAAAGAGTCCAAAACAGAAGGGGGGTCCAGGGGGCAGGGAAAGACAATATAGGCCAAACTTCTTGAAGTACTCAAGCTATATATTATCCTTCTTCTATCGCATATAAGAATCTTGGATGGTGTGAGTCCTACAGTTCTCTTTTTTTCCTGCCTGGGAGATGTTATGCTGGTTCATCAGGCACCTGAAGCTGGATATAGATGAGGTGTTAAAATTGCAGCACTGGATCTTAAACAGAGGTTTAGGATTTATCCCAGACCACTTTAGATATCAGTGCTGTAAAACATTGAGAGTTAGCTAATCACCCTGTTTATAGGCAACAGGAAAAGGGAACCTGCTGGGAGAGGTTCTGTCTTATCCCTGGGACATGCCTACAGCAGGTCAGAGGAGCAGTCTAGATGTGCCAATTGACAGTAAAGCAGATGGATGATTAGTGAAGGTATGGACATACTAGGCAGGGTTAAACTGAATCCCATCCTGACTCAGAAGATACCTACAGGTGGATCCCCATACCTCAGATCAGTTGGATGTAATTCATTCCTAGAACTTTCAATCCAAACATGAGAGCACATGGAAAGCAACTTCCTTCTGTCCTTCTGCAGCTAATTTTTCCCATATTTCACATATCTCCTCTCTCCTAGTCTTTCCCTGAAGGGAGCAACACTTTCACCAAAAGCTGCTGCAGGAGCAAAGCACTGCAGCCTTTAAATTGTCACCTCAAATCAAGGAGCCCCTCTTCACTGCACGTCATTCAGTCTTCACTGAATAGACCTTTATCTCACCAGGACTCAGGCTGTCCCTGATGTGAAAAGCCTTGTCATGCCCTCTTTCCACACAGCTCGGGTGCCCCACTGAAATCCATGTTCTTCTTTAGCTATAGTGTGGTGATAAGTGTATGGAAATCAAGTCTCTGATAGGCACTTGCTGAGAGCCTGCATCTCACTCAAGCAAGAGGTAGTGCCAGCTATTTCAAAAACAGCCTGCCATGTATTCCTTTGAGCAAGATTTTACATAAAACATTTCTTGTGCTGCTCATGTGTGCACACAAATTCAAGTTGTCCTTTGTTTCCCTTATTAAAGATGCTTCACTTCTTGAAAGGTCCTCCACGAATCCCAGACTGGTGGAGAAGTAATTACAGTGGGAAAAAAGGCTAATCAAGAGGAAGGACTGGTTAAGCTCAGTTTTGAAAGCTATATCATTACCAGGCAGCTCTTAGGAATCAATGGACATTATCATAAAGTGCTTAATAGTTAGAGGGAACTGAAACTCTATAAACCCTTTCCAAAGGAGCCCTTTGTTGAGATGTTGGCAGTATGTCTGGCTGGAGTCAAATAAATTAGTCATCAGATAAATCAGTCATGCCAGCTATGAGAGTGACACCAAAATAAACAGAATGTTTTAGTCAAATCCACAAAGCAAAAGGAACAGCAAATCTTATTTAAAATTCCCCCATCTAATTGATGCGTAATTAAGCTTCTAAACATGAATGCAAGTGTGCTGATCCAGAGTGTGTGACGATGCAGATTGTATCTTTGAAAGTAAATGGGGATATCCGGATGCAATTAAAAGTAATTTTTGAGTTGCTAGTTCCAAGTTCCTACTGGCAAAATTCAAGAAATGCAAAGCCTGAGTAATTCCTAAATTACTGCAGTTTCAATGCCAGGGAAACTCCACAGATTTTGGTGGAATTACATCAGACTCAGACTTCATGAGGCCAACACAACTTCCTCCTTATAGAAACAGATTGCCAAATACTTTAAAAAGAAAATGTCAGAAAAAGTTTATGGAAATTATGTTCTACTGGTACAAGAACAAAATTTGGGGGATGTGCAACATATGGCAACATCAGTTGGGATAAGGTAATACAGGTGCTTTATCCCAAACATGCTGCCTTAATTAATCTATCTCACTAGTCTAAAACACGCAAACGGTTGAACTCTTTTAAATTTTTCTTGTCCTAAAATACAGACAAAGTAATAACAGTGATGTTCTTATTGGTCCACCTCTTCTTGTGATTAGCTCATATATTAATCATTATTGTAATATGAAATATTTTTAAAAGTTACTTCTTTTACCTTACACCACTCAGAGGAGTGCCCGTTACTCTGACGAAGGTCACAAGTCCTGGAAGGGAAGAATCAGGGCATGTGAAAAACAAGCATTGCAACTGGGCAGCAGCTTGTGGGAGAGAAGAAGCACTGCTTTTAATTGGATTGAGGAAGTTAAAAATGTTGTGAGAAAGCTTTTCTTATCTACTTAGTGTTTGTTTCCCAATAGCTGCTATTTCAGCCTAAAATCCTACGCTTTGGGTGCCTAATGTCAGATAAATAAGCAGATTAAGTGGCCTTGTTGCATAGAGGATTCAATTTTCATGGGCTTCGATTGTCTGCACTGAGATCTGGCAATGTGACCAATAGTAGTTTTTTAAGTTTGGCTTCTTTTTTACAGTAGTTCATATACTATTGAATTCCATCTCTAAGTTTTAATTCCAGCTATGAAGTTACATCCTTTCTCTTGAAGGATAAAACTGTATTTGCATTGGAAAATCTGTGCTGCTTTCATTTTTACTGTAAACCACGGAGATTTTAGAACTGACAAGGACTGGAAGGAAAGTATAGCTCTGTAGGGTGTTTAAGACATTTGTGAATCTGATTCTGCTTCATGAGATCTTTTCACTGCTCAGCTGTCATCTATATTCACATATTTGGGGCAATACATTTCTCTGATGCAGTGCTATGCAAAGGAACCCACCAGAGGCATTGTGCTCTATTTGCACTTATCAGGAACCAGTGAAACCTGAACAAAAGCTAATTGCCTATTATTGGCTTCTAGTCTGTAATTGGCACTGTGCAAACACAAAGCACAAAGCAGCTCTGTCCTAGAGTATTTATAATCTAGGGAGCAAACTTCAAAAGAAGTGGGTAGGTTTATGGCAAAATGAAGGAGGAGGTAGAAGAAAACAACCAAGCTTGTTTGATCACCCTGCTTCACAAAAAAAAAAAAAAAAAAAAAAAAAAAAAAAAAAAAAAAAAAAATTCTTTTGGACTGGTGGGGTTTGCAGGCTCTTGGCAAGTTTGCTCCTCCAGGGCACTGGGAGTTACTCCACCAGCCACTGCTGCATTTCTTAGCTCGGAATAATTTCTGTCAAAATCAAGAAGGTACAGCGCCCCTCCTCTCTACTTCAAGTGCTTTATGCATTTCAAGTGCATATAGCTCAAGTGCATATGCATATGCATATAGCACTTTGTCATCTTGAGGAAAAGGATGAAAAATGTCCAGTCAGAGTGCACTCAGAGATGAGGCAGAAGCCAGAGCCCTTTGTCACAGCTGGACCACAGAACAGGAAACCACATCTGACAGCAGCAGCTGGGGGCTGGGTGAACCCACTTCTCTCCAGTGCCCATGGGACTTGTGGACCTACTGGAATGAGTCCAGAGCAGGGCCACTAAGTTGATCAGAAGGCTGAAGCACCTCTGCTATGAAGACTGGATGAAACAGTTGGGGTCATTCAGCCTGGAAAAGGGAAGGCTCCAGCTAGGCCTTACAGGAGCTTTCCAGTACCTAAAGGATGCTTACAGGAAAGCTGGAGAGGGTCTTTTCATGAGAGCATGCTGTGATAGTAAGAAGAGGAATGGCTTTAAGCTGATGGAGGGCTGTGCCGGTCGCTGCTCTCAGAGCGATCCCAAGATTGTGTTAGAAAGTCCTTCTTCCAACCCGGCTGTCCAAGAAGGAGTCAGAGGTCTTCGGCTGTTGTTCTCAAGGTTGTTTATTAATTGTTATCTAGAGCACTTTCTTTCTGGCCTGCTGAGATCTGTTCAGCAGGTCAGTCCAAGGCACACTGCTCGCCCAAGAGGCTGGTGTTGTCTTTTATACTATAAGATACGTATTTGATATTTACAGTTATGTTCCAATACCTATCACCTATGTTAGACAGTGAATTTCTACTCTAGACCAATCTGAAAGTGCCAATACCACCCAAATCATGGAGGCTAGGAAGAAGAAGAAGAAAGGACATGGCACGCCCTGATTCCTCCATCTTGGAGCCTCAGACCCCCATGTACAAAGTCCCAAACCCTCATGTACAAAATCTTAAAATTTTTCCCTTCACCCTGTGATCATTACTGCTGTGTTATCTAAACCTTTGTGACATTTAATTCTTCATATAAAGTTGGTAACTGATCCCATGGGTCAAACTCAAAGCCACAGGGGTCTTTGGCTGCACGCCAGGGTCTCCGACCCCAGCCAGGGTTCGGATCATCCAGGAACGTCAGAGAGACGCCCTGGCTTCTGACAGAGGGCAGGTTTAGATAAATCTAAAGAAGAAATTCTTTACTGTGAGTTTCTTGAGGCAAGTTCATTAGACAACAGAGATTTTCTAGGAGAAAGATGTCTTTACACTTTATTCTATTCAAACAAATCTAAGGCTGAGAAGAATTTGTGTAGAGAATATTTTTGTAACTGTATAAAAACTGTCTTGATCATACAGATTCTCAGTAACCATCACAAAGGCAAAAAGTCTCAGTGGAGGAGATTCCTCATGCTGTCCATTCCAAAATAATTCAGGAGGCTGTCAGTTGGTACAACTGAGGAAGTAATAAAGATAGTTGTCCTCATCAATAATGTGCTCTTAATTGCATATTTCAAGACCTCTATACCATAAACCAATATGGATTTCCCCCTTTGGTACAGTTCATGCATCTCACACTGTTCTTTTCTCTTTTGGAGAGCATGTTTTGATGTATACACGAGTTTGGTCCTAATTATCTGACTAGGAATGAGATGAGTTAGCCACTTATCCAAGCTTCTGTGATATACCTAGGAAGAAGCAGATTATTTCTTTGAGTTTGTATGTTGCCTTTCTACTCATAATTAATTTATAGAGTCATAGAATTATTTGGGTTGGAAAAGTACTCCACGAGTGCTCATCAAGTCCAATCTTCAACTTTCATCATCATCCATTACAGGTATATGACAGAAGCTCTTATATAGCCAGTTCCAGCAGAAACTAGGGTCCAAGAAACAACTGTTAGGGGAAGAACTTTATGTAAATACATCAAGAATTGGCCTGATGGCAGGATTAATAAGTTTGATGTGGTCCTCTAGGGTAAGCATTCCTGAAAATTTGATTTGGGGATCCACAAATTACTGCCCACACAGAAAATAAAACTTTTCTCACCTATGGGGAAAAAGGAGAGGGAAGTGTTACTTTACTCAGGCACAGGTGTTTCTTCTTTCTCCTGGTCTTCTTGCTGTTTATGCTGGCATGATCAATTAGACTTTATTTGGAAAGAGGAGAGGTTTTACAGTGGATAATCCTTTTTGTCCTTGAAAAGCCTGAGAACCTTGTTGTTTATCTGTGGGGGCTTTTTTCTATGGCTTTATTCCTATTTCTAGAGATTCAAAAGTTCACTGGTGAAAGCCTAAAATCATATTATTAGGCTTATGAATAAGACATGTAAGAGTATACAGACCTGGTAAGGTTTCCACAACGTGTAAAAGGTTATGAAAGTTTCTTTACATGTTTCATTTGAAACATGGTGTTGCATAACCCTTGGATGCTAATAATGTATGTGAATAAAGTTTAAACTTACACCCAGAACTCATTTATCTGCTTAGAGCTTCCCTCAGCAATATCAGTGAAAAGGTATGCACCAAACCTGGTACAATTAACCTGTTTATGTAAGTTTGGAGTATAACATCTTGTTTAAAAGGGGGATGTACCTCCTTTTATATGCCTGGGAGCTCCAGAGGAGCCTTCCTTAGAGCACTGTGACCCATCATGTCCTGGGGCAGCACCTGCTCTCAGAAGGGGCATGCAGGGGTGCTAGGTGCAACTTGAAAAATCGTCTCCCAAGTAATGTGACCGAATTGGGAATAGTTCAATTTACAAGCACATTGTTTCAATAGCATGTACTGTAGCTCTGCCAGCAGTAACAGGGTTCCCATTTGCTTGCTGTGCTAAGGAAGGAGGAAAAGCAGCAGGTTCAGCACAGATCCCTGCAGATCCCTCTGAGGGCATCATGGCCAGGAAGGTACTGATGATTCAGTGACTATTTGGCATCCTGCCTTAGAATGTTTTCAGCAAACCTCATATTGTTTGTATTGAGGGTGAAAACTCAAGTTGTACAACATTAAAGTACACTTTTCTACCTAACTGTCCTTCTAACCTTTTAGGAAAGAAATTTGATTGATTTGATATAGCTAATCTGTACTGTTACATGTCTGTTCATTGTTTTAAAGGTACTTACAAGCAGTTCATTTCACTACCCGTTAACAAGTAGCTAATTTCACTACCTGTTAAAAGAAAGTCCAATAATTGATGCTTGCTGGTTTGGGGGTACTTTTAATTTTGGGGGTATTATTTGTTTTATGGCCCTGTTTGTCTTTCTCTAGGCTTCTGCCATTTCAAAATCCTCCACAAATCTGTGAAGGCTCCATCTGTGGCCCAAAGCAGAGCAGGGCAGGCTGGTGATTGAGGTTGCTCAGGGCACACTCCAGAGCAGATTTATGCTGGGGAGAGACAGTTGGTCTCAAACTGTCTCAAACTGAGCCATGAAGTTTTACAACTGGCAACCAAAGTCCAATGCTTGAGCTTCTTGCTTGGACCTTCTGTAAACAGAAGTATGCACGTACCGAAAATTGCATGAACTTCTTTCAGGCTGCTTCAGACTCATTATCTCATTCCAGGCTATATATAGCACATCTGCCTTGTCCTCATAAAACAACAGCCAGAAGTGCAGCACACAGGCCAGCTGCCTTGGCAAGTTGCCCACTGAGTAATTCCTGCCCCATCAACATGTCCCTAAGATATAAAGAGAACATGGCAAGGGCAGAGAACTTTACCCATAGAGAATTTGCTGCCATTTCTGATCTGCAAAGATCTTTAAAATACTTTTCTGCCTTTAAAACACGTTTTCATGTAAAAAAATTGCTTCAAACAGGTGGAATTTCAAGGTCACACATACCAAGCTCTTCAAATATGTAGTATTTAGAAATCACCCTCTGAGATTTTGGCTCTGTGTCCGTATGTAGGTATTTCTCAGACAACATTTTTGTCTGATCACTCACAAGAGAGCAGACAGAAGCCAGGAAGCATCAGGTCACATATTTACTTCAACTCATAGCTTATAAGATCAGACAGGAAGATATCTCTTTCCAGACTTGCTGACCACCCCTTGCATTGTGTCCCAGATTCTCCCCTGGTTCTCCCTCATGCCCAACCCCTACTTTCAAGGTAGCTTTTGAGGGCTAAAGGAAGATTCCCCAGGAAACAAAGCAGCAAGGTCTCCTGACATGAGCAGATTAAGACAAAATAGCCCTGGTGTCCTTCACTGTGTGAGAGGTTTCAGACTGGAATAATGGGAGAGGTGTTCAAATCTCACCCAGTACTTGACAGAGACATAGAGAATGAGCCAAGTGTCTCAGCTTCAGGTTTTGCTTAACAAGATCTGGCAGCCTGTTTTTGCAAAAAGCTTGCTCTCGATCTCTCCATGGATTCTTTGGATATGCTTCCCTCTAAAGGCCATTCAGTGAATTATTGTATTGTCCTGAATGTCAATCAAGTCTTAACGTGAAATCAGTTCTCAGAAGTATTCCTTATCTGGAGAGGTGTTTGAGCTCGATGAAGGAGAGAAATAAATACTTTCAGGGTTATTTCTTGTTGTAAGATATCTTAAAAGAAATAATGAAGCAGTAAAGGCAGAGATTTATATCAGCAAGCAGTGGTTTTCATGATAAAATTCTATCTAAAAATGAGTGCTTTTGTAGTTCCTTGTTGCACACAAAAGTGAGCCACAAAAGCGAACTGGTTTGTCCCAAGAAGAAATTGGGATCTGGCCATCCTTGCTCCCAATCCCATGCTCAGAGGGGCAAGTGGTTCTTTCCTGATGGGCTGAGGCATTTGACCTCTCAGGCAGAGCTGCAGTAGTGCTGCAGTTTCGTGTGATCCCAGGTGAGGAGTTTTGTGGTGCTGTAGAGCTTGGGCAGACTGTGTCTTCTATCAAAAAGTGAATTGCTCCTTCAGCTGAGATGTGCCATGAAACTGAGACCTTTAATTGAGGTGTTGGACTTCCATTGAACTCAGTGGATAAAGATAATCACAAGCTGCAGTGGCCTGCTAAGAAATTGGTCATTTTGCCTGCTTGGTTAAGAGGAAAAAAAAAAAAGAGACATTTAAAGGGGATACCTGTTTGTTATTTGGGCAGGCAGTGGGAAATAGGATAATCCCTAAGTATACTAGTAATCTGAGTAATAATCATTGTCAACCAGCATTTTTGCACAGCTTCAGCACTGTATAGGCATTTCTGGAGAAGAGGGGATCAAATTTTAGGTAAATGGAATACCTCTCTGCAGAAGGAGCACAGGAAGCTACACTCCTGAATTAAATTGAATGAATCAGGGCCTGAAATAAAGGTTCATACAACTTAGACAGAAGGGAAGAATTGAGGTATTTAAACACAGGACATCCTAAAAGTCCTTTAAATACCTGAAACTTTCTGCAGGCCTGGAAAATATGGTAGAGAACATGCACATCCCCCAGTTAGGGCACTGGAAAGTGCTTTAGGACCATTAAAATGGCACTAGCCTTATATGCTTATGTACTTAAGTTGCTCCTTAGCTCTTTTTTTAGTCTATTTTAAGTGCCCTAAGCAGAGAAGAAATTGTCCTTTGGGACTGCCCCTTCTCTCTCTGCAAACTATAAAAATCTGCACAACAAATTTGAGGCAAATCTTTTAGCTAAAGCTGGCTAAGCTGCATCTTGCCCTGATATAAAGATGTATTTTTATCATCCTGCTCTGATATCAAGATATAAAGAAGTAGCAGTAGGGGTCCTTAAATGTGTTAGCCCCCTCCAGGTGTAATATGAATCCATGTGGCTCCTAGCTATTTGGGGTTGGTTTTTACCAACTGAAGTCTCCAGGTGCATTTGCCCACACTGACTGGGTCATCACCAGGCCCTTCATCATCCCCACCATCATTGTTCACTCACATATGTAATTTATTTCACTTACAGCATCTGTTTTGGTGGCAATGAATTAATTTGACCAAAACATAAACTGGCATGTGTTTCTGAGGACAGCAGGCTCCACACATCAGCCTTGCCAATAGACAGCTGTGGGAATCCAGGACATCCCTCTGGGTGCCCTGGATGGCCAGAGCTGCTGGCAGGGGGCTCTGAGACCCTGGCATGCAGCCAAAGACACACGTGGGGTTTGGATCTTAGCCTGTGGAGCAAATTACCAACTCTGTATGAAGAATTACAAGCCACACACACAAGTTAGGTATTGTAGTAGAAGTAGTCACGAAGTGAAAGGAAGGATTTCTGAGTGCTGTACAGGGGGGTTTAAGCCTTGTACGCAGGGGTCCAAGTTTTGTACATGGGGGTAAGGAGTCCTAAGATAGAGGGATTTGGGTGTGCCCTGTCCTCCTTCTTTCTCCTTCCTAACCTCCATGTCTTTGGTGATGTTGGCACTCACAGATTGGTCTAGAGTAGAAAGTCACCATACAATATAGATAGTAGGCATTGGGGAAAAAGTATAAACATGTAACACGTAATGTGTGATATAAAAGATGGCACCAGCCCCCTGGGAGGGCAGTGTGCCTTTGTCTGAGCTGCTGAACGGGCCACAGCAGCTCAGGGAGAAGAATCTTTTAGATAACCAACAATAAACAACCTAAAGAACAGACAACAGAAGACTACTGAGTCTTTCTTCGAAGGCACGGGTTGGAGGAGAGACTTTTCCATCTTTTGGGGTCACCCCAATCCGGGGCTGGGAACCCCACATCTGGCGTCCCTGGGTGGGCAGGAGACCCGACAGACAGCACCTTTTTTTTATCTTCAACCTGATCCTAAATACAGTTTTAGTGTTTCTTAAGACTGTGGTACTGGGCTCACCTCTCTGTGATGTAACCATGCAGCCTGCCCTGCAATATTCTGCCCAGTGCCTGCCATAAACAAGAGTGCTGCCACACACCTCACTCTTTCCAAGGTCAGCCCCAAACTATAAAGCTTGTACAGTTGCCATTGCAAGGCTCAGATGTGAAAAACAAAATGAAATGGTATGAGGAAAACAAATGCTTTTGTGTACTCAAAAGCACCACCAACCAGGTCACTTACTGTGATTCACATTTAGTTCTCCTGAAAGGCTGAAAATTTAATAGTATCTGGAGAACTGATGCTTGGAAAGCCAAATAGACTCATTCCACAATTCCAAATCATACCAGAGGAGGTTGCAGTGTCCTGTCAAGGGGATTGGGCAAATCTACAGGGAAGAATGAGCATTATAAAATGTGTAACAAATCAGTACCATGTTGGTTCATTTTTTTATAAAGGCCGGGGAAAGTGGCGGGACATCTCCCACATACACAGGTCTCTAACCTGTGAAAGTGAAGATGAAGCTCCTGCCCAGGAAAAAATGCACTACTGACTGTCACTGGGAATGGCACTTGCTCTAGGAAGGACAGCTTTATGGGACATTGTGAGAGGGAAGCCAATGGCCATTTTATGCTGTTGCCAACACGCTTGCTCCTGTGTCCCTCCCTCCACATCCAAAAATCTGCAGTAATTCACAATTGTGGGGCAGTTGAGATATGTGAATCCTCAAAGAGGAAAACACTGTTCCTTGAAATATAAGGTGTACTATTAGAGAGATCATTTAATTTGCCCCATAACATCTGAAACTCTTCAACAGAACACAGATGAGGCATCTAAAAGAGAAAAAAATCAAGAGTAAGTAGGTGGGGTAAAGTTGAATGAAGCAGTAAAGGGGAAAGAAGTGATCCATTTCTTACTTCAACCAGTGAAAAGGAAAAAAAATATAATACAAGAAAACAAAAGCAATGGCAGAAGATTAAAGTGTGGCAAAGGTAGGAAGTTAAGCAGGTGAAAAACCTCTCCCTCCCCCATAGAGATGCCATGAAGTACAGAAGAATACATGTAAAAGCCCATCAGATATCTCATCTGAGGAGCATCATCATGGTTTGACCAACATATGCTGAGGTCTACTCACATGGCAAATTTGCAGTGCACCTTGCCTGGGAAAAGCATTATTTTTAGGACAAAACCATTCACACTGGAATTTCCCTGCTACCACCCCACCACCCCTCACCAAATGCCAAAGAACAGAACAGAAAAGACATTTCTATACAGATCACTTTAGACAGAATATATTTGCCTCAAAAAATTTCCACCAACTCCTCCCATTCCACAGTCTAAAGCGTTGCAGTCTTGTAACAAGAACAGATCCAAAGCTACTCCCAGTGGGCACCTTAGAAGTCCGTGTTAATTAGCTGCCAGTTCTGCAAGTGCCGAGCAGTAAAGTTCTCACTCGCCCACCTCCCTCACCTCCTGCTGAGTGTCAGAACAGCCCTGTACCACAGACCAGAGCAGCAGCATCCCAACAGCTCTCCCTCCCAGGGGTAGTAAATGATTCAGTGAACAAGATCTGCCTGAATAGATACCTGAAGAGAGGCCTGTAATTCAGTTGAGGGCAGTAAGAGGCCATGCCAAGGCAAACACATTCCAGGTGACTTGCAACACCGTGTGAAATTTCACCCCACCATAAATAACACAGTAAATGTGAATGTTGCATTTCCCAAAGTACTGGTAAGACACAACCTTTTCCCTAAAGAGCAGACATGAAGGAAACATATCACTGTTGCTCCTTAGCCCTGAAAGACAGATCAGATTGATTCCTGCAGCAAGGATGACGACGTTATCCACTCATCCTACCTGCTGCCTCTGGGGTAAAGGAGGATGCTTCAAAAGCCTTGCACTCTGGCTCTCAGGGCACACTCAGTACACAAATACCTGGGAAGACAATGAACAAAGTTGTATGCCTTCCTCTTTCCTGATGTGACCTTTTCACTGTGTTCTAGCTGTCCACAGTACGATAACTCGATTTCACCACAATTTGAGGCCATACCCTACCACAGGCATGAAAGCCAACCCACTTGGTATGATGAAAGCAGAATTTTTTGTTTGTGTCTATACCTTATTTGTCAACAATCAGGTTCAATCATCCATGGATAGAACAGGCATCGTCTAAAAAGAGAGAAATCCTTCCCAAGTGTGACCACTGGGGCTGTTCACAGACAGGAGATGACACAGACAGTTGCCAAATTGTGGGTCCTGTGTGCAGTTCATCACTGGTCTAGAAAGTTGCTTTTCCAGAGATGCACAGCTGGTCACTTATTTCAACAGCACTACCTCTTGTGTTGAGCAACATTTAGAAGGCGGGGCTCCCATCACTAATTTTAGCAGTCTAAAGAGGATGTCTAAGGTAATCATCTCAAAGCTCTTCTGCAATAAGTGAAAGGAGACAGGAATCCCCAGAGAAATGTGTATTAGGTCAATGAGCAGGATCACGCACTGGAAGTGTCTGTCTACTAGACATGGGGTTTAGAGTCAGTGGCTTAGGCTTAGGCTAAATCCTAAACTTGAGACAACTGTGTTAAGACAGACAGATTCCACTCAAAATCAGTAAATAGCTCAGGCTTGAGCTTCATAGGTGAGACCCATGTTTGTAATACAAATTCCTCATTAATTCTTCCCTGTCCATAGCTGTGTTATTGAAGAGTAAGTCTTTCTTATAAAATGACCATATCTCTTATTTTGCTGTGCCTTCCTACCTTCATGCCAGAACACTCCTAAGAGCTGAGAGACACTTCCTCAGGGCTTACTACTTTCTCCTCACACCTGTTTTCCCTGCCCACAGGCAGCATATTCTGAAGTGCTAGACATTTCCATGTCTCTCAGGTCCACAGGTTTGAGACAGGTTGGTTTCTCTCTTCTCCTTTCTCACTTTTTTCACTGTCCACTCCTGTTGCAGGCTGTGCATCCCCACGTTTTCATGTTGCTTGCATGGAGTATCAAAGTGTCAACAGAACTATTCCTCTGTCACTCTGCAGGGTTTGGGAGCTCACAGGAAATTCAGTCCCCAAAGAACAGATTTTTCCCATCCTTAGGAAGCCTACAGGCCCTGCTGCTGCGAGATGCCGGCAGCAAAATTTGTCCAATTCCAAGATCAGCTGTAGTGCAGGAAGCCATGCTGCCTTTCAAGTTGGCAGGAGATGGGACCCACCACTAATTCATACAGGCATGGTTGGCAGTGGGGAGCAGTCAAGGCTCCTTGCAGCCAGACCTGCAAGTTCTCCATGTCAGGGGAACAAATTATGCTTCTGGGGATAGCTGAGGGCTATGGGAGCTCTGTACTGAACTCAGTCCATCACACGTGGAATGCTGGTGGTTGCTGTACTACCCAATAGGGAGCAGGAGCTGCATCTAGGACCCCAGATTTTTACTGATGCAAAAACTTTGAGCATGTCTATAGTAATTTTTGTAGTTGTGGTTAAGAGCAGCTGAGACCCAGCCTGCTCTTTGTGGAATGGCAAAAGGGTTGGACACTAAATGTTTATATATGTTCCAGTGTTAGTCCTTCTCCCCAGAAGAAGTGGGTCTACATCTTTTCATGTCTATGTGCTGCCCCATTGCTCTTCCCTTTTCAAGGACAGTTAGCAAAGGTAATACCTGACAGCTCAGCAGAGCGAGGCTAGCTGTCAGTAGCATGTCTGACTTGATTCTGCCTTATCCAAGCTGGGGAGAATAACTGGCCTGAAGAACAGCTCATTTCACAAAACAGATCTCATTTCTTATTCCTGGCAAAGTGCCTTTTCTTTCTCAGAATGCCTGGAGGGAACTGATTATTTTACTGATCCTTTTCACACCCTTGGCTAAGACTGCCAAAGATGTTATGACCAGGGTCTGTCAGCAGTGCAAAGAGTAGTTTGTGATCTTTGCAAATTTAACTCAGTAAATCCACCTGATGATGTGTTTTATTTGCTATTTGCTTACTGGATCCAGTGAGATTCCGGGTATCACACAACTCCAGCATGTGACCATATCATATCAATGGAAAGCACATTCCATGAAACTCTTCTGCTGAGAGTGTACAGACTCATTGTATCAGACTCTGGTAACTACCTGCTCCATTTTGCTGTATCCTGCTTAAATCAGAAGATTGGAAGAAGTGGCATTCAGCTGAATTGGATGAAACAGGAATGTCCACATCCCACCTGGAAAGCTGTCCACACTCCTTTCACACCCACACCCCTTTTCACACATTTTAAGTTTCAGACAATGAACCTCTCATTTAGAGGGTAAACTATCACATCTCCCTTTTTTTTGATAGCCGAAATTACCATTCTTCCAAGGTCAGACTCTCTAGGACCAACCGTTTCTTTCACTTGCATGATCCGCCTGCCACATTTGCTTGTTCAGGGAGATAAGGCGTATGATGTAACCCTGAAAAGAGCTTTTTCTTCTTACAAGTGAAATAATAATTGCTGTTTCCTTTCCTGTGATTGGGTAGAGGATCTGATTGCGAACTCAGAGCTGCATAGATCTTAACACTAATCGAGCAATATCGCGACAAAACTGGCATAGTTGAGCTTATATTCAGGCTTTCCATATTGTTTTGTGCTCTGGATTTTCCAGGTGAATACATACCAATGGAAATTTTTAAAATAATAAAAATCTTTATTTCCTTTGAGCTTCAGTGTATTCACTTGGAAATTATATTTCACAAGGGGCCGCAGTCTGATTATTAACTTTGGCAGCAGGTAAATTCACAAATCAAGAGCCACGTGTGCCAGTACTCATAAGTGATCAGAAATTAAGGATTAGTCAGCATATAACAACTCTGCTCTAGGACAATGAGGAGAGGACTTTATTGTATCTATATCCCTTTTCCATGTTTTATATGCACCAAACATATTTTCCAGTAGAGGGTGCAAAATTCATC
Organism: Motacilla alba alba; assembly: GCF_015832195.1. NCBI lineage: Eukaryota > Metazoa > Chordata > Aves > Passeriformes > Motacillidae > Motacilla > Motacilla alba. The sequence goes on from NC_052016.1 coordinate 83,801,073, forward strand.
TCCAGCAATACAAAAGCACTGCATTCCTGCCAGCCTGTATTTGTGAATGACAAAACCTTTTCAGGTTGTTAATATCTCAGTTTGTAAATATGGGATTTGATGTTAAAATATTTCACAGTAAAAAATCTCATCCCATGACATTTGTAATACAGATGACTCCATAAGAATCTGCCCATTTTGCTTCCTTTTACAGTCAATAAAATGAATTAGGCACTCAGGCCCACAGTTCTCCCATTTCGCCCTATATTTATCATCTGAGTAGGTCTGCAGACTCCTTTGCTTATGGTACATGGAGCTCTGATGACTAGCCCAGATGTGGACATCTGTGCTTTGGCCATCCGAGTTAAACAGAATCCCACCTCTTGCATTTGCCAGGAAATGCTCTACAGTGACAGAGTGGAACAGGGTTACCTATACTGTGCTTATTGCCAAACACCACTGTCATATTGCATCACAGTCACTTAAAATGTAAACGAACTTGTGGGAAGCTCTCATTACTTTGTTTGTGCGGCTACCATCAATGTTGCAATACAGATCAGAATGAAGGCTCATTTGCAGAGGCATTGAAGTAGTCTTGGCTGGCAAGGAAAGGGAGAGGAAGAGAGGTGTCACTGTGGTTAGACCACATTGTTACCGATGGCAGCTGTAACACAGATCGATAACTCTCTTTATTCAAGCGTCATCTATCCCTGTTACCACTTCACATGGCCTTAGCTGGTGATCTTTAAACTTCACAGGCCAGTGGATCTTGAGGAAGAGTTTGAAAGCTTGAAGTAAATCCTTCATGCTAAGCTTTCCTCATAACTGTTCACATGAAAATGAGCAATCATGGATCATTTTTCAAAATAATGGCTCATTTCAAGGATACAAATGCTGTGGAGATTGTATCACCTCCACTGGATATGATACAATCTTCAAACATAGTTCTTCTGTGATTTATGCACTCCCAAGGAGTTTCTTTCAGCTCAAAGACATAACCCTGCCCGTTAAGCGCATATGAAACAATCATCACACAAAAACTCTTCACTAAAGGTGTCTCTGCATGCTCAGGTGCAAAGCCAGTGTCACATTTCTAGCCATGGTTCAGCCAAATGGGGAGGTTACACAGTGTGCCCTTTGTGGTCTCAGCCTACAAAAGCGGGCACAATTTTGCATTTCTCTGGAATCTCTGGTATGAAAATTGCTTCCTAAGCACAAAGGCATCTCAGCCTCACCCTCTCTCCCAGCAGGCAGGGATAGCTAATGTAGTAGTATTGTCTTAATTTAAGAAGCAACAAGAGTCTAAAAAAAATACATGAGCATACTAATACAGAAGGCAAGGTCAACCCTTACCATCACCATTTAGATATCCTTTCTGACCTGGGCATCAGAAAGTGGTTTAGGAGCTGGAGAAACAGTGCTCACAGCTGCTTCACACCTTCAATAAAAGACTCCAATATTAAGAAAGTAAATCCCTCACTGATTTACCTCTTCTGGTGTTGATCCTTCACTGCTATAACAATAATAATGATAATAATAATAATAATAATAATAATAGTAATAAATAAAAGCCACCAGAATGGGCTCATAATCATAGAATCACAGACTATTCTGAGTTGGAAGGGACCCATCAGGGTCATCAAGTCCAACTCCTGGCCCTGCTCAGCACCATCCCCAAGAGTCACACCGTGTGCCTGAGAGCATTGTCCAAATACTTCTGGAACTCTGTCAGGCTGGTGCTGAGACCACTTCCCTGGGGGCCCGGTTCCAGTGCCCAAACACCCTCTGGGTGAAGAACATCACCTGATATCCAACCTATACCTCCCCTGACTCTGCTTTATGCCATTCCCTTGGGTCCTGTCTCTGGTCATGAGAGAGGAGATCGGTACCCTCCCCTCCACTTCCCCTTGTGAAGAAAGTTCTACTGGCAGTTAGTTTTTTATGCAAACCATTTAGGGAGCTGGTCATGAGCAGACATAATTTAAATAAGACTGCAAGTCTCTGGATGCACAGTGTAGAAATAATTGTGTGAACCAGTGCCTGGCTGTTCTGAAGGGAAACACAAGGCAGAACAGGACTAGAGCTCATTGACTTGACCTGGCAATTTCATCCTTCTAATAGAAAATCTGGCAAGCTCTACTGATGAGTACAAATTACTCCAAAATTAATCGCATGAGAGGGTGATTATACAGGGCCACCATCATACTGGTGTATTCCCAAGCTTGCAAATATTTTGGGACAATAGAGCCAAGACACTGAAGGTGATGGAACACTAAAGTGAAAAGTATTGTGTTGCAACAGTACAGAGCATGCCCACAGAAGTGCTAAATAATATGCTCAGTGCTCATCTGAGGATCAGGAATGGCTTAAGATGGCTTATCTCACCAGGTGTGACTGCTGCCATACAAGAAAAAAAGTGAAATCAGCACCAAATGCTGGAAGTCATTAGGGAAAATGCCTCAGAAACACCTCTCAGTTCAATACCACTGGAGCCCTATCAAAAACAAGTGGACATGCCTCAAGTACTTTACTTCCCTATTGCAAAAAGATCTCAGCTGTTGCACAAACAAACCAACACAGAATGTCATACTTTGCTGTAAACTGCTGTTTGAATGGAGCTGAGGAATGATGGTGACCTGAGATTCACAACCAACGCATTTGGGAACTCTTCTGTCATGGATTACACACTAAAGCAAGTTCTAAACCCAGACAGTGTAAAGGGGAAAAAAAAAAGGATGAAAAGCAAAATCCTAATGAAACTATTGTCCTGGTGGGCATTTTTAGGCCTTCAAAGCAAAGCTACAAAGGAATTACAAAGGAAGAACCTCTCTGTTTGGTAAGTAAATCTAGATAATTCCTGATAAGGCTAATGAACAGCTGTAATTATTACATGCCCATCCCACTTCTAGTAATGAGTTATCCTAGGGATATATGGGTAGTGTGCAGTAGTATGTTAAGAATATCAGTTGCAGAAGAAATTCCCTGGATAAAGAGAGGCCCTGTCATAGACACCATTTGTAGTGCCCTGTGATAGATTTCTGTAAGGAAAGGGAAAAGAACATTTTCATCTGCTAAGAGAAGGGATGGTGTGTGTGCTGGGTTGTTTCAGTCTCCTCTGCTTATCCTAAACCATTAGTCCTCTCTTGCTGTTTTATGAATTGGTTTCATCAGTTTGTAATGGTAATGCTTACTTATGGAGATGTGTATGTGTTTCATGTCATTAAGAAAACATGAAACTGTGGTTGGTGGGGTTGTTGCCAAATAATTTTTCTCCAATATCTAGGAATTAATAGCTTTGATAAGAGCCTGATCTCTTCTGAGACATAGTATAAGGCAGGGATATATAAAATTATTTGTATCACATCTTTTCAATATAAATTAATAAATATGCATATGAGTGTTCTTGTTTGCTGTGTTCTAACACATGAGAGATTTTCTTTGTGAAAGATCAGTGGTTGGTATTTCAGCGTCCTTGAAAACCTGCAGAGCAAATTCTGCTCTCAGGGGTGTGCATCCTAGACTAATGGCTTTATTTTATTTACTTGTGCATATTAATATATTCAATTATGCCTGTGCCACATAAAGGACTTGCGATAATTTCTTGGCATGATGAGTTTGTAGCATAAATCATTTCCCTAAGTGCAGTGACAAGCTTTGATGTACTCAAGAGAAGGCTTCTTTCGCTGAGTTCAAAGTTCAGAAGTTCAAAGGCACTTCTGATTAGAAATTAACCTAACACTTTACAAATGAGAAGGGAACGACCTATTCCACGCCTGAAGAACTTGGCAGGGGCCATTCCCACAAGCCAACAGACCACCAGAGTGCTGAGAAATGTCTCACAGAAGAGAGGTTGAGTTCAGGGGCAGCACAAACAGGAGAGTGACCTCTTACAGTCCTGCCTTGGAAAACAGAGCCCCTTGACTTCTCCAAGCCTTGTCTGGAGAGCAAGTCTGCAACACAAGCTGTTACACGCCTCATTTACAGTGCTCTGCATCACTCCAACCACATGGTAGATACTGATCTGAATATCCAGAAGGATGCCCACCCTTGGGACACCATAACAGTCCCAGGGAGTTCAGGCAGATCTAACCTTCCTGTCTTTTCTTGTGTGGCATGGAAACCCCTAAGATGACAGACAGAAGCAGCAGGTTAATCACTGAAATGCATCTGGGAAGGAGCCTGTCAGGCATGCATCCAAGGATGCTGCTGCTCCCTGCCAAAAGCCAAGAAACACATTGGCACTTGTGAGGTTCTTGGGGCAACTGGGCAGCTTCTGCTTGCACAAGACACTCATTGTGGGAGCCACTGCTGATGTGAGAGGGGCAGAGGGATGAGTGCCCCAAACCTGAGTGGCTCATGTGCTGAGCCACTCATGCTGTGATTCACTGGGATGAGAACAGGCAGCCAATGTGTAACAAGTTAGGTGGGAGCCTTTGAAGAACCCAGGACAATATTGAGCTGCTGGAGTGGGTGAGCAGAGGCTGCTCAGTCAGCTCTCCAGGCATGAGATTTGCTGGAAAAACACAAGAATTAACTTCTGTTGAGCACAGGGGAGGATTGCATTTTCCCTTTGATTTAACTGTGGTTTTTCATTTCTGTACTTTAAACTCAGTCCTCAAAACCCGTCATGTCTTCCATTTCTCTGGTCTCCCTGTACAGAGCTGGGGAGTGACCCATGCCTGAGGCTGGCAACCTGTGGCCATCATTCCCACAGAAGTGGTGGATTGACACAGAGGGAGCCTGCAGGCAGGAGAGAGGCATTTGTGCTTTTGGTCATGCTTAAGCCATCCTCAGTCTGCAGAAATGTGCAGACTGCAGGGGCTTGTGCTGCCAGAGTTGGAGAACAGTTGTGGCAGAGGTGGATAAAACCTTCTGCAAAGAATAGGCAGGCAAAGGGCTTGGAGCAACCTCCAGGGCATGCACCTGCTCAACGAGGATCCCAGCCTGAGCTTAGATCCTGTTTGGGATGGGAAGAAAATTGAGACTTGTTCAGGCATGTGATCCCAGAATCAATATTTTCACAGCTCAGGGCCTGTGACGTGTCACTGGAAGGTGCCTGGTGAGGACAATGGCTGGCACAGAACTGCAGCTCCACACAGCTCCAGTCACCAACCAGCCTGCACACAGGCATCCGTGAGCTGGTGCCTACAGCCCATGCCTCTACATTTCCTTTATGGGCAGGAAAATTCCTGACATAAAACCGCACACTTTCCAGAAATGTCCTGTATTTAATGGCACTGGAGGGGAGAGGGTGGGATTTCTGCCTGGCAATAGAATTTCTTGCATTTTTATGTTTGCATTTCATACTAAAGCATAGAACTTCACACTAACAATGTATTCAGCAATTGCACGAACACTTCCTCCAGCTAAATTTTAATGTTTGTGTCCAGTTCTCTAATGGATGCAGTAAGCCTGTAGCTTTTGCATACCATGTCCTAACTCTCTCTTACAAAATCAGGTTTTTCTTGTATGTATATAGAAAAGTTAACAGTTCCCAGAATACCACATGAACAAAATGCTCTGGGCCATCCTTCCAAATAAATCCTTAATCCTCAGACATCACTGAAAGTAATTTTTGTCAATAGTGCGCAATCCAGTAGAAAAACAAAGAGCAGTCATTAAAGAAAACCAAACACACTGGTGTCTCCAGTCTCAATGTTTGGCATCCGCTGGCATTTTTATTTTGCTGGTATTTGTCAAGCAATTTACAATCAAAATCCACTGTTTTGTCTCCTGGAGACTTCTGAAACATGAATTTGCTGTTGAAAGATTTTCTGATTCCCGTCCACATAAAATAACTACAACAAACACTGAAAAGGAAAAGGAAACTGAACTTTCCCAGAGCTAGAACCAAGTAAAGAGATTTCTGCATCATCCCATTGTCTCCCACTATACAACTTGGTTGAAAATAAAAAGTGCAGTGCAATATTTAAATCCGCATAATGCCACCAAAATCAGAAACATGCTCAGTTTCCCACCTTACAAACTGCAACTTAAGTCAAAACTGTTTAAGAATTTCTCCTTTTCTAAAAGACAAAAAGCATTTCTGATGTGAAAAAAAAGACACTTTGCACAGTTTTAATAATGAATTTTCGAAAGTGATTCTGCCCTTCTTCACCCGGCTTGCAGCTAAAGTGAATTAAAAAAGCTGCAATGAGCACATACATGAAATAAACAGTCAGCTGAGAAAAGACACTTGAACAAAGAGGAAAGCAAAGAGGAAAACAGAAGAAAACCCCACAGTGCATACCTGAATCTCTATTATCAGTGGAAAAGGCTTTATTTCTTTGCAAGGGCAATGGCAAGGTAGAGCTACTGCAATGTAATGGAAGAAAAATACTTTCCGTATGGGACCATGAAAGCATTAACATAACAGGCAAAGCACATTATGTCCTGCCCTTGGCAAATGTCTTGCTGGCTACTCTGGACTGTGACCCAGCAAAAATAAGCAGTCCAAATGAATTTTCTCCTAGGTAATATACTGCTTCATTTACTACACACAGTAGTGGACTGTTTCCTCAAGAGTCAGCATGGAGGCTGGCCGAACATTGCGCTGAAGAAATGGGAAAAACATGGTGCTGCACACAGATTGCACACAAAAATGAGCTGAAGTTTTGCTTGGAACACTAAAAAACTTCCAAGTCCATTTGATCCAGTCAATTTTTGAGTAGGCAGCGCTCTCAGTAGATGGGAAGATGAGGGAACTTGATCATGTCCCCCAGCACAAACACACTGACATTGACACCTATGTTTTAAGATGTTTGGTTTTCTTTCTCCTCATGTCTCATTACTGCCACTTTTATTTGTGATTTCTTAAGCTCAGAAAATTTAAAGTGGATTTTAAATCTGTCCTCTTTATCTAAGAGCCTCTACACCTGGAGGCAATCCCCCTTTCACTGAAGGGTTTTATCCACTTCTCTTTCAAATGCACACACCACGTCAGAAACCAAATCAATCCAGAAGGATCAAAAGGAGCAGTATTGATGATGGATCAAATGCACACTAATCATAACCGGTTTATTGATTTTTGAACCTGTCACATATTATTTCCTTATTCCTTTTGTTTCTGAATTGCTTGAGCGTGTTGATCTAAGACAGCTTTTAACTCTGCTTTGTCACCGTGACCTTTTTTGATCCCAGTCCGTTTGCTCTAAAATTAATTACACTGCAGAAGCTGCTTTGCACCAGGTTGTGGTTTTCAGGTTCTCAGTTAAATTAAATCTTTCTATGCCACAAGCTGGGACAACTGGTGCTTGACAAACAGTGGGGCCAGGGACAGCAAACCACAACAACCTCTTCATGGCACAACCATTCCCTGAGTGAAAAAGGAGCCCCTGTGGAAACTGGGGTGATGAACCAGAGGAAGGCACGTGGAAGAGCCTCCTAGCAGAGAGAGATGCTGGTGGGAAGGTATAAGGCAGAAACTCACCTTCACCTGTCACCTCTTCCTTCAAATTGGAAACTGGGATAAATGCATGCTGAGGGCCAGGCTACACCTAAGCAGGGCTAGGTAAAGTGCACAGTGTAAATTATCACCTCACTCATGCTCTGCTGCAGCTTATTTCTGCCTCCTCCAGGGCCCTTGCCAGTCACCTCACATCTCCTCAATCACTCTCTCCAGTTGCTGCCACCCTGTCAGCTGAAGCACACACTGAACATCTTTGCTCCTGCATCCACACAGGAAATGAGTCCCTCTTGTCCGGGAGCTCGTCTCTTCATTCCTGCTCTGCTGTCTCAGGAAGGGTATTACACTGGCAGAGCTAAAGGTCTCTGTGTCACATGCCCCTCTTGGGGTTTTCTCTAGCATGTCCAGAGGCATCCTACAGAAATAAATAAAAAAAGAGGATGACCATGGAAAATTTCCCTATGTGTAAACAACTGAAAAAGTAGTTAAATGCACTGCTGTTATGAACTGAAATGCACCCATCTGTGAAAAGAAGACTTCAGCATGTGTGCTAAATAACAGGGTAGCAGGGACCACATGGAATCATGTTCTGGGCATAACATATAATCTGTGATCATTAGTGCACCTGGGTGCCACTTAGAGTGATAATAAGTCAAATGCAGCCCAGTGCTCCTCCATCTGCTCCAGAGAGGTAACAAAATCACAGGGTAATAAAGTCAGGTTAGGAGGGACCTCCAGGGGTCATCTAGTCCAAAATACATCTAATCAGATGGGCTTGTTCAGGGCCATGACCAGTTAAGTGTTGAGCACCTCCAAGGAGGGAGATGCCCCTCCGGGCAGCCCGCTCCCAGTGCTTGACCATCCTCCTGCTAAACAATTTATACCTAAAGGGTATTTCCCGCCTTCCAACTCGTGCCCCTTGTCCTGTTGCTGTGCTCTCTATAGAGGGTCAGCTCCTGCTTCTGCGTGTCCTCTGGCTGGGAGCTATCCTGGTGCCTGTAAAAAATGACAGACTCCTCATGCCCAGATCTGCCAGGTGCTCAGGAAACAGCAGAAACAGCTGTGGCACACGCAGGCAGAGGACATGCTCGGTGGGAAGGCATTCCCACTGCAGGGACACTGATATCCAAATACTGTCCTGCTGCTCAGACACTGGTCAGGATTCAACTTCTTGTCTTTATGGCTCACTGGCAAGAATCACTTCTGAACCCCAGCTGCTCTGGGAAACCATTTGCCTCTCATTTGCCACCTCTGTTAAATCCTTTTAAAGTCCATTAGATACAATATTAAAAAAAAAAAAATTCTAAAATTTTGCAAACTTTCTACATTGCATCACATAGGGCTGCATGTTCTTCAAATCTCTCTGGAGGTTTCCTGCCTTTCCACAGCAACTTGCCTGTGCTTAGCAAAACTTAATTTGATGTGGCGGCCACTTCTGACAGACAAGAGCTGCACCTGTGCTGTTGGCCAGGAGGAATGCACCTCCAGGAAAGTAGGAGATGCACTTCTTCACATTTCCTGCTGAGTTTGTTAAACAGGTTATATCTATTTTTAAAAGATTGTATTACAAACTTTCAGGGAACAACACAGGCTTTTCTCAACAAAATTAAGGCAAGCTGAAAAAAAGAAAGAAAGAAAGAAAGAAACAAAGCATTAATCACAGTGTCAAGAAACAAAGTTGGTAATGTCCGAATGCACTGAACAGACAGAGGGAGAGGGGAAAGTTTATGGCTTGCGGAATGCAATTTTTCACTCCTTTAAAATGCTTTGGATTGTCAGCTCCTATTAATTTTTTACTTTTTGTTATGTAATATATGAACTGCATAGCTAAAAATCATTCTTGTCCTGGCAGTTCACAAAAGACATGCAGTAATTTAATTTAATTCCTTCTTCCACCGCTTAAGAAAAACAACGATAGCACCCCCAGCTAGGACTGGTGATTATTAACTGATGTTCCCAATCTGATGGATTTTTTTTTTTTAGGTGAGACAGAAACATTCCTTTGTTTGCTCTCTTTTGAGGAAGAGGATCTGGTTGCTCATTTTTAAGGCGGCACTTTGTTCTGCACAATGCAGAGCACCGTGCAAGCTCCTCACTTGCCGTTGTGTTAATCCCTCTAACGTACATGCCAGTTTGGGGTGCCCTCCCCAGATCTAGCACTGCCAACAGACACAGGTGATGACATTCTTATTCTCAGGTCTGCCTTACTTTTTCAATATTCAGACTCTCAGGAAAACCCTAGCAGACAAGGAAGCTGTCCTTTAGCCGAAGAAAAATAAAGTTGGGACTTTTTCCTTTTGCACAAGTGCTCTAGGCACCCTGGAAATCATAATATGGCAAAGCCAGGAAAGAGTCTCAAGTTGCCCAACCTATGCATGGTAAAATTACAAGAAAAATTACTCCAGGACAAAGGCATGACGACCCTAGCCTGCTTATCCTGGCTGCAGAACAAATGCTGTTGTCATCCAGTGTTTAACTTATGAGGCAATAATGATTACTTGTAATTTTGGGCCTGCAAGAGCTAAAATAATATCCTGTATTTCAGATTTGAGAGCAAAACTGTCTCTGAAGGGTTCTTCTGTGCATGGCAATATAATAAGAGTTTGTACATTATAAAAATTCAACTGTTTATTAATATTCCAGCTTGATTTGTAAAATGTGTGTAGTTCAAAAACCTCAGCAGCCTGGGGTTGGTCTCTGCTGAGTGGAAGCTAGCCAATGTTATTCCAATCTACAAGAAGGATGTGAGGGAAGGCCCAGGGAACTACAGACCTGTTAGTCTAACTTCAGTTCCTGGAAAAGTTGCAGAGAAGATCACACTGGGTACTGTCAAAAGGCATTTAAAGAACAATGCAATCCCCAGGCACAGTCAACATGGGCTCACAAAGGGAAAATCCTGTTTAACTAATTTCATATCCTTCTATTATAAGGTCACCTGCCTGGTGGATGAAGGGAAGGTGGGGGATGGAGTTTTTCTGGATTTCAGTCAGAGATTTCATACTTGTCCCTTATAGCATCCTTCCACACAAGTTCTCCAGCTGTGGGATGAATGGATCCACCGTGTGCTGGCTGAAGGACAAAGCCCAAAGGGTTGTAGTGGGGCTACATCTGGATGGTCAATGGTCACCAGTGGTGCTCCTCACACCTCATTCCTGGGAGCCAGATCAGCAATCTGGATGCAGGACTTGAACACACCATTAGCTGATGACACCAGCCTGGGAGGTGCTGTTGACACTCTTGGGGGACAAAAGGTTTTGCAGAGAGATCTCAATACATTGGAGCATTGGGCAATGATTAATGGGATTAAATGTAACAAGTCCATATGCTGGTTTCTGTACCTAGGACAGAGTAATGCTGGGAATAAGTATAAACTGGGAGAGGAGCAGCTGGAGAGCAGCCCTGCAGAACGGGATCTGGGGGTGCTGGTCAGCAGCAGGATCAGAGTGATCCTGCAGCTGGTCAGCTGCAGGATCAGCAGCAGGATCAGAGTCAGCCAACTGTCCTGGCAGCCAGGAGGGCAAATCCCCTCCAGGGGTGTATAAAACAGAGCATCATCAGCCTGTCAAGAGAGGGGATTATCCCTTTCTTTTTAACACTGGTATGGCCTCACCCTGAGTGCTGTGTGCAGTGCTAGGTCCACAATTTAAGATGGATGTTGAGGCCTTTGAATGCATCAATAGGAGGATGACAGCTGGTGAGAGGGCTGGAAATCATGTCCTGTGAGGAGTGGCTGTGTGCTCTGGGCTTGTCTTGTTTGGAGAAAAGGAGGCTGAGGGGTGATCTCATTGCTCTTTGCAGCTTCCTGAGGAGGGGAAGGTGAAGGTGATCTCTCCGGAATCCAGCAATAGGATGCGTGGGAATGGTTCAAAGCTGTGCCATGGAAGGTTCAGACTGGACATTAGCAAAAGCATTTCATCACTGAGAGCATGGTCAAACCCTGGAAGAGGCTTCCTAGAGAGGTGGTTGATGCCCCAAACCTGCCAGCATTTAAAAGGCATTTGGACATACCTTTAATAATATGCTTTAATTTTGGGTCAGTTCTGAAGTGTCAGGCAGCTGGACTAGATGAACAACACAGGTCCCTTCCAAATGAAGGGATTCTAAATACATACTAATTCTAAATACATACTAATATTTCTCCCCTAAATGCCACTTTTATGCCCAAGAGTCAATGAAACTTGCCACAAAAAAATGAACCACAAGGGTTGTTTTTCTTAAAAAAAAACATGAGCACCTTTCTTAAGTCCAAGGGAATCAAGCCAGTCCTCAGTCCAAGGGAATAAACCCCATACTCAGTCAAATGACCCAGCACAAAACTGTGCTATTGTATTGACATGATCAGCTTATGAACAGAAGAAAACAGAAACCAGTCCCACAGTGGCCTGAGGAACTTTCAAAAACTTCCCAAGTGACAACTTGTCCCAAAACACAGGAACAAAAAAAAAAAAAAAAAAAAAAAAAATCCAAAAAAGCAATCCAACAAAAAAAAAAAAAAAAAAAAAAAACAAAAAAACAAAAAAACAAAAAAACCAAAAAAAACCCAACAAAAACCAAAAAAAAAAAACCAACAAAAAACAAAACAAAACAAAAAAAAAAAACCACAACAAAAAAAAGAGGCTGAGTCTTTTGCTCTACTACATAAAGTACAAAGAGCTAAGAAAGCAAGTAAGCAAATCCAATGCCAGAGCTATGGTAGCAGGAAGACAGAGGCTGAAGAAAGATATAGAAATGTCTTCATATGGATGTTAAAGCTCCTACCACATCAACAGGCCACAGTATCTTGGAAAACGGGAAGATGCATGAGTTAAGCTGACAGTAAAGGGACTTGCAGTTGCACAAAAGAAAGAAGCAGAAAAAAATATACAGGGGAGAAACACAGCCTCCCAGATGAATGCTTTCCAATGTCTTATCCTTACTGATTCCAGCCAGCATGAAGAAAATGTCACCATGGAAGAGTATTTTCTTGCAACTTCCCTTACTCTTCAGCCTGGGGGGAACACTCAGCTGTGCACTATGTCATTTTGGGTTTACATCACCAAAGTTGAGATCAGAAGTGCAACATCTTGCTCTGAATTTAGATGAGAAATATGGTAACAGCTGGACTAGTGACATAAAAGATCCTCAGAAGCAGCAGTGTCAGAAGATGAAAGGAGGAGCTTTCTTTCCCTGAAGCCAAAGCAAGTCTGGTTCTCATGTACACTCAGGCCACTTTACAACATTCTGGATAAAACAGGGCTTACAAGGGAAGGAACATATAAATTAGCCCTGCTTGAAGAGTCCTTATGGGCAGGCAGAGAGTGTGTTTGAGGTCGAAATCATTTCATTTGTCCTAAGCCACCTGCATTGGCTCACCCTGAAGTCCCTGGCAGCAGACAGGTGGCCCTCAGAGAGATGTGGATCCACACTGTCCATGGCAGCCAAGTCTGGCTCTGTTGAAAGCAGCATGGTCTGGGACAGCACAAATGGTTGTTGGACATCACAGCCAGAGGCCACAGCAGCTTCAGCAGGACTCCCCACCCTCATCAGGGTCACTCACCAGCCTGCCACTTCTGCTGGCCCTCTGGGGAGTGGTGCCTATGCTCTTCAGGAAGACCCTCTTCCTCTCCTTCCCAGAATCAGGAGCTCAGACTCAGGCTAGAGGTGTCCTGGCTGTGTTCCCATCCTTCAACACTCATTCCAGCTCTCTGGTTATTGCAAGACAGCACACCAAAATGTTCTGATGGGCCCTGGCCAAAATTTGCCCAAATGCTGTTCCCTGGATTCACCAAGCAAAGCAGTGTTATCAACAAAACAATAGGTGAGCTTCCCATGTTGAGAAACACGATGACCCAAGTTTGGATTCGAGTCTCCTACCTCAGACTTGATTAGATCCTAGTTGATAGCTTGGATTGATCTACTTTACCACTACCAACATAATTCCAGTCTGCAAGATCTCAAAGCACTATGATGGGAGGAAATATTGAAAAAAACTTTCCTTTTTCCCTTCTGCTGCCATGCCCTATGCTAACTAGATCATAATATCATGGAGATGGGACTTGGATGCATAGTCATCCCGGTGTTCTAAAGTGAGCTCTGGCTACAGCCTGACACCACACAGGAGGCTGGCTCACCTTCTTCAGGACCCTGTTTCTTTTCCCTCCTGGGGGGAGAGGAAGGCATCTTGGCACAGAGGTTGAATGGAGCTGCAGCATGCCCCATGCCCAGTGCTGCTGTGCAAACAAGCCTCCTGCCTGCTTTTCCCTCTCCCTCTTCCCTGCCAGTGCTGCTGTGCGTCACCTGAAAGTCAGAGGGTACCAAGGAGGCAGAGAGCAGGCAGAGAGCCACTGCGTCAGTAAATGCGTCTGTGGACCCCCTTTTATCCTGCTGGGGCATTAACAGATCAACAAACACCCTGTTCCCACTGAGCTCTGACACACATCCGAAGGTACACCCAACTCTGAGGTTTTTCTCCTTTTTCTTTTTCTTTTTTTTAAAAAAAATGTATGTCTGTGAGGTGATTACATCCGGGTTTGTGTCCACACGGCAAAACCAAAGAGCATTCATCAGAAGAATAATGATGCAAATATGGCTTCATATCCTCCAGTGATTGCCCATCTGGCAAAAAGGTTTAGAAAATGTAACAATAGTTTTGACATAAATAGGAGGAAAGTAAAGACCGGCAGTGTACTTTCCACATCAATGGCAAATATACTACTGATGTGGAAAGTAAACAGCTTCAAACGAGGAGAAACCACTGTGGATAACCCTCCACCTGTGAGCTGCAGGCTCGAATGCCACTGCATGAAAACTGAGGTAGAAAATCCCAAGTTCATCACCTCACATTGCAATAACAGGTATCAAACGCTGTGTCACCTGCGGCTGGATAATATCAGGGGCCAGCTGAAACTCAGAGGATTAAAAAAAAACCTATTACGCGTTTCAGAAGCTTATGTCCCTGTAGGAATATGGAGCGCTCACGGTCGGCACACCTGTATTCCACAAGTACTCCTCGAAGCCACCCTCCTGGCGAGGCTGTTCGTGGGGAGGATGGCGCGGGGTCAAACCTGCAGCTGGGAAGGCGATGCGAAGGACGCACCTGTCCCGCTGCTGCCATCCCCTCCCGACGCCTGCGGGGGAAGGGGACTCTAACCCCAAATTACAGGTCGCGCTGCTTTCGGGTCTGGTTCGTTTCGCCAGCCCGGGGAGCAGCACCCCGCGGGGCCGCGCTGGGCTCCGTTCGGCGGGCCCCGGGGCGATGCCGGGGCCGGGCGGGGCGGGGCCGGTCCCGGGGCGATGCCGGGAGCCGCCGGTGCTGATTGGGCTGCGCGGCCGCGGCCGCCGCCCCCGCCCCGCCGCGCTCGGCTCGGCTCGGCTCGGCTCGGCTCGGCTCGGCTCGGCTCGGCTCGGCTCGGCTCGGCTCGGCTCGGCTCGGTTTGGCTTGGCTCGGCTCCGCTCCGCCCGCTGCCGCCGGGATCCGCCGCCCGGGCCCCGCCGGGATCGCCGCGGCTCCGCGCCGCCCGCCGCCTGCTGCCGGGCCCATGGCGAGCACGTCGGCGGAGATCATCGCGTTCCTGCTGACCATCTCGGGATGGGTGCTGGTGTCCTCCACGCTGCCCACCGACTACTGGAAGGTGTCCACCATCGATGGCACGGTCATCACCACCGCCACCTTTTGGGCCAACCTCTGGAAGACCTGCGTGACCGACTCCACCGGCGTCTCCAACTGCAAGGACTTCCCATCCATGCTGGCTCTGGACGGTCAGGCTCCCGCTGACCCCCACCCCGACACCTCCCCGGTGTCCCCTGCGCCGCTCTGCGGGAGCTCCGGGGCCGCTCCCGGGCCGGGCTCGGCGGGGCGGGCGGGCAGCGGGGCGGTCGGGGCGCGCCGAGCCGGGCCGGGGGCGGCGGGGACCCGCAGGAAAGCGGCTCCCCCGCGGGTTCATGGACAGGTGCCCCCCTGTCCCCAGGCGGGTGGCAGCGTGCTGCTTGTTCACACCTGTGGAAGCGGGTTCTTTCCTCCCCAAAACCCATTCGTTGAGATTATATTTGGTGCCCAAGTGTCCGGTTTGGCCTCTTGTACTGTAACTTCCTGCCTTTTTTTCCCCCATCAGAAGAGTGTGTGTGTAGATTTGACACAAGAAGAATGCGGGCAGATTTTTCTTGCCGATCTATTTTCCGACTGTCGTGACATTCCTCTTTTTTATGGTTTTGCCAGCCGTGCAACGGTCGGTGGAGAAGAACAAGCCTTGGCGTCGTTTATGTTTTAATTAATGTTCCTTTGCTGGTTTTGCTAAGTGGTTATTAACTCAGATGTAATTGCTTCATTGATAAATGACAGTGTGAAAGCTCGGGGCAGTCAGGGATGCAAAGGTATGCAGAAGGGATGCATAGCTTTGCTCAGCTTTAGGGCAGTGTTATTTTGAAGCAAAGCGGAGAGTTTTGCTATAGGGCTTGAAACCAAAGATTGAGTTGGTGCTGCATTTCTTCCCTCGTTAAGGGGAAACATTTTTGCCCTTTCAGGAAGCTGTACTGGGAAACTGGTTCACTGTGGAAAATCTTTACAACTAAACTTTTAGTTGATCATGGCTGGTAGAAACAGAAGAAGTGTGTGTGGTATTGGTTTATAGCTTCAGAAGTGGTTGCAAAGAAAGGGAGGAAAGGCTTCTAAGATTATGGCACCTTTTCTGAGTTTTTGTAGTTATAAATGAATGCAATATGCAGTGTGCCAATGGCTTTGATACTCACAAAAGATCATGCCTACTGTTCACAGTCTGGCAAGACATTCCCTTTGCACTGGAGTCCAAGCAGGTATTTTGGTGTAAAAGCTCTGTTTAAGAGAAAAAGAAGGTCTGTGAATCTAATCACTAACAGAGATTAATAGTAATTGTAACAGGGATTCGCATGAACGTGACGTTCATACCAATATCAGAAAACCTTTAACCTCTGTGTGTAGAAAAGGCTGAAAGAGGCCAAGATACCAGAACAAGGCAACACAGGCAACCCTGAAGCACCACTACTGCAGGATGCTTCCCTTGGGGGCAGAAATGCTGTTCCCAGAATTTATTTTGACCCAGCCCTGTGGCAGCAGGGGAATTTGCCAGTTCCTCCGGAGGGATAGGAGAGCTGGCTGGCCTCCATTGACATCAGTCACTCTGTGGCCAAGTGTAGCAGCTGAGAGTGTAATTTCCAGGACTGGGCAAGGAGCAGGGGTCTCTATGCAGGCAGGCATGGAGTGATCTGTTTTTAAAGAAAGAAAAGCATAGTTACAAAGTATGAAGAATTTGGAACATTTAAATTTTCAAAAAGAATACAACACTTGACAGCAAGATCCTTTCCCTCCTTTCCCCCAGATGCTCGTGCATTGAAACCTTGAGTGTTGGGTAGCATGTTCCACTTGGCCAAAGAATGAGTTTCTGAGGTGCCTTGTGCACAGTGAAGGAGCCACCAGCTCATTTCGGACAGAAGTGAATCTGAAATGCACGTCTGGAAGGGCCCTGTCCCAACCCTTCTGGCCAGGTTGTTTGTCAGTAGTGGAGACTTCTTGGCTTCAGTGTTTCTCAACAGCATCTTTAAATGCTGTGGGGCCAGATTCTGGTACCCAGGCACAACATGAATGAAAGGCAGGCTGGAGGGAGAGTGATGTACCTCTTTCCCCCCAGCACAGACCAGGCAAGCTGGGTGGGGTCAGAGGGGCAGCCGCTGCAGTCAGAGGTGCTTTCAGTAGGTAGCCTAGCCCAGACTCCCTTCCTTGTGGTTACAGGCTCTGCAGGGAACCTGTCAGCAGCTGACTGTGGGTGTGTATGTCCCCT
Source organism: Motacilla alba alba (assembly GCF_015832195.1). Lineage (NCBI taxonomy): Eukaryota > Metazoa > Chordata > Aves > Passeriformes > Motacillidae > Motacilla > Motacilla alba. The sequence continues at coordinate 83,818,245 of NC_052016.1, forward strand.
CTTCACCCTAACCCTTCCCTCTTGGGGGAGTGCACTTCAGGGCTGCGGTGTGTCACTCGTGGCTTAAAGAATTTGTGTCTCAGCAAGTAGACAAGTCTGCCTCAGCCCTTGTCTAGCCTCTTCTTTCCCTCCTCTTCCCCTTTGCCCAGACTTACATGTCCAAGGTGGATCCCATTCCCTGTGACTGGCAATGTGGAAACTTCCTGACTCCATCCTCAGGTGGGGGACTCAGAATACACAAGCAGGGCAGATCTGGTTTCTGTTCTCAGGGAAGTGTTTGTGAGCAGAAACAATAATCCTGTAAAGATGCATGTAGTGACAATATGTTGCTCTCCTCAAAATGGTAGAGGATGACTGGAAAATTCCTAAAAATATTTCTGCTGTCACAGGGAAATGTGGCTCGGCTCCACTCCTTCGTCACACAGATAGAGAGGATCTGCCTCTCAGAGCAGTTCCTCTTGTACCGAGTTTTTTTTTTTTTTTGGTCAAATTGGAAACCTCTAAGTAAGCTGGACTTCTTATCCCAAGAGACTGCTCAGGTCTTTCAGGGGATCAGAGGCAAAATGAGGGAGAAAGAAATCAGTATGACCATGCTTTGAGAAAACTGGTCTGTGTGAGGTGTCCCTGCCCATGGCAGGGGGCAAGAACCAGATGACCTCTGAGGTCCCTCCCTACCCAAACCTCGATGACTCTATGATTCTATGCCAGTTGCTGGAGCTCTCCTGTGCAGTGCAGGAGAAGTCCTTCCTTCTTCAGAAGCAGTGTCATAGTTCAGGTCAGGGGTGCTCAGGAGGTGGTTCCTCTTCACCCTTGTTTTGGTTTCTATCATGGAGTGGGCCTGGACTGTCCTGCCCAGCTTGCTGTGGGATGGCACAGCAGTAGGGCTGCCCTGATGGCTTTCATGCCATCACTCCACACAAATGGCTTCCAGAGAAAATTACTTGTGGTCCCCTTCCACCTTTATGCATTCCTATAGAAGAAACCAATTTGACCAGCCCTCATTAAGTGCGGAGCCCCACATTCTTTATGCAAGCAAAAATGCTCTTCCTGTCTGTGGGGCTTAAAGTCATTTTGGGTTTACTTTTTCAGCCACTGGTCATAGGTGGAAATTTACTGATGAAACCACCTCCCCAAAAGAGGACGTATCAGTTTCCATGTTTCCTACAGTGGATCTGATGACCTTTTGCAAGAACAGAGCTGAACAAAAATTCAATTATGAGCTAAAAGAGGGTATTAGAGCTTAGAAAGACATACAAAAGCAATGGGTGTGTACTTTTGGAAAGAATCTGTGCTGTATCTGTAAGGCAACCTCTTACACTTCACGTGATGTAGACTGCAAAATGCCACCAGAGGCATTTATTGTGAAAGTGGCAATCCCCAGAACTTTGCATATATATTTTTTCCATAGTGTCATATGATATGAGTACATGAATGCCTTCTAAGTCTTTGTAAGCATGAGGCAAGTGTGAGAGCAGCGAGGCAAGAAAGATGAAGCTCTAACAAGATTAATTTCAATGCAAGACAAAACACATTTGTTTGAAACAAAAAAAAAGAAAAAAAACCAAACAAAAAAAACCAACCCACCTTGAAATAGGTTTCTCTTGGAATGCTGCTAAACATGACTTTATGAGCAATGCATGTTTGTCTGCTTGTCTGTTTAAAACACATGGCTTTTTGCTGCTTGGGAGCTTCATTTGGGTGGCTGGTACGTACATGACAAGTTTCCTACAGGAGCTGGTGCAAATACAGACAATAAACATTTGGAAAAGGACAGGTTTTAGTCTTGAGTGGAGGACTGTGAAAAAATAGACAGCTCCCTTTTACACTCCTCTTCATTATCATAGAATCACAGAATGTTTTGGGTTAGAAAGGACATTAAAGACCACCTAGCTCCAACCTGCCTGCCACAGGTAGGGACACTTCCCACTAGTAATGATTGCTCAAAACTGCATCCAAACTTCAGCACTTCCAGGGAGGGGGCATCCACAGCTTCTCTGGGTAACCTGTTCCAGTGTCTCACCACCCTCACAGTAAAGAAATACTTCCTGATATCTAATATCTTCCTAATATCTAACCTAAATCTGCCCTTTTGCAATTTAAAGGCATTTCTCCTTGTCCTGTCACTACACACTCTTATAAAAAGTCCTTCTCCAGCTTTCCAGCAGGCCCACTTTAGGTTCTGGAAGACTGCTGTAAGGTCGCCCCAGATCCTCTTCTTGTTCAATCTGAACAAGCTCTATCAGTCTTGGTGCCCGATATAATCTTGCTTTCTTGAAAGCAAAAAAAGAGGTTTAGTTCCTCTTACAGCCAAGTGTTATACAGAGCTTGAATCTAGGATCTAAGCAATAAGAGGTTTGATTTGGTGAAAAGGTTGATTTCAACCTTTCATGCTTCCTAATGTTCCAGTCAGCCTCGTGGGACTGCTAGAGCCTTCTGCTTTTCCACAGTACTGATGTAAATTGGGATTTTTTTTCCTGTATTTTGTTTTAAAATGTGTGCCAGTTGGCTGATTGCTCTGGTGAACTGAAACAAGCCCTACTATAGCTGGCCTGCCCAATTCGGTGAATTATTTAGTGAGAAAGGTTATTCATTCAGCAGAACTGAGCAGTCCTCCAGTTCATGCTGTTTATAATTGAAAATGATTTCTGAGTGAGTGAGTTAATTATTTCTTGCTGTCTCGCTACCCTCTACCTATTTTAAAACTGGGTATTGACCTTCAGGAAAAACTGAATTTCAGCCCTGTGGTTACTAGCAAATGTTGGATATTTTAGTTGGGGTGAATATTTACTGGTTTTCCTAGGAGGTTCAGACATAAATAAAAGTTTAGAGGACCTCCGGGTAAACGTGTTCATGGTTCAGCACTTTAATGTGTCAATTAGCTAACTAACACTGTCAATAAATTGGACCTGTCAGAAATAATAGCTTCCTTTCCAGTCTTCATCTCGTGCTTTACCTGTCTGCTACAAGAAATACATTACGCACCACCTAAAGCAGCATAAGCCAAGTTTTCCATGCCTATAGCAAAAATTAACAAAGCAAGGCTGCTGTCTTCAAACCTGAGTCTTGCACAAAGCACTCTCTCTTACATTCCAACATGTGAGCCATGTGACAGTCACACTTATGTCTTTGACTGTGTCTTTCTTGAGCAGGTGGGCTGCAGAAGCCTGTTGCAAATGAAACAAGTCTGTCTGTGTGCCAGCAGAGGTAGATAAATGCTAATAGGTTGTGTTCACAGATGGGCAGCACAGCTCCCAGGTTCAGCAGGCCTGCTAAAATCTGGTGTTACGTGCTACAAATTGCTTTGTTGCTCAAAGCTGTGAATCAGTGTGGGATTTAAAACATTGTTCAAGCACGGGGCAGTCATCCTAGAGCTGATAAACCTTCAGCAGTGGTTAAAGGAGGTGGCACTAAGGATAGCAGAAGGTGGCCAAGTGTCTGTGGTAGCCACATGCATCTCAAAGCCCTGCTAGCCCAACACAGACCTCACCATCAGGAATGTATCCAGTCTCTTTTTGAGTCTCAGTAAACCCTTAGTGTCCACACATCCTGTGGAAAGGAATTCCACAGCTTCATTTTACAAACAAGCATACCTTTTGTTTTGAATCTGCTGCCTTCTGTTTTCATCAGATGTCCTCTAGGTCCTGCTTTAGTATATTGTTTTCTTACATACTAAAACTTTTATGCAGGGTTTGGTGGGGGTTTTTTGTTTATTTGTTATTACATAAAATTTGGTGTAATAGGCAATGACAATGTGGTTTAGCTCTCAACATTTCCACCCACTGGAGATCAAAGCAAAAAGAATGAATGCCCTAATAGTGGGAGTTCATTTTCATTTTAAATGAGATGTAACAACAGGTTATGAAGAAAAACATCTTGTGATGGTTATTCAGCTGTGTAAGATTGCAGCGTTCCACCCCGTAAGCAGCGATATGAGATTATCACAGTCCTTCAATTACAAGATATTCTCGGAAGGAGAAGAGGCCAAGCAGCCCATTGTCCTGTTGAAGGGTCCTGCCCTGGGAGGTCCCTCTGGGAGCAGTCTCGGGCAGCACAGCCAAATTGTTTGTGGTGAAGCCAGGTGCAAGCTGTTTGTCCAGGTTTAAATATGGCAGTGATTTGCCTTATCCCAAGGGACTACTGCTGTCCATGGAGCTGAGTGCGTGGCTGACTTCCTTGCAGAATGAGGGCCTTCTGGGCAGATCCAAATCAAATCAGTGGCACATCCAGGCAGGCCCAGGCAGGCCCAGGACCCCAGCCTGGGTCACTGCTGCCAGCCTCACTGCCAGCCATATTGCAACCGCAGCACACACACACACCTGGACTGATGTAAGACTTGCTTTGAGTGCACTGCTCTCAAAGGGTGGCTCTGCAACTTACGACCTGATCAGACTACGTGGAGTTGCTCTTCTAAACCTCATGGGTGTTGCCATGGGATAATGTTTTGGAGCCCTGAGTGACACAGTATGATTCTTATGAGCTGGGCACGGGTGATGATGCCCTGTGAAGGGCACACGTCACCTGGAGGAACACACGCAGTGGGTAAAGTGATACTGTTCCAGCCAAAGCCTGATTCCATTTGCAACAGTGAGTGCCTGATGCTGCACAGAGGGAGGGAAACTATGGCAAAACTTGTCATGGTCCCAGTTCTCATATTAGCCTTGCTCTTTTTCTCACAGGTTACATCCAGGCCTGCAGAGGATTGATGATCTCCGCTGTCTGCCTGGGCTTCTTCGGTGCCGTTTTTGGACTGGTTGGGATGAAATGTACAAAAGTTGGAGGCTCTGATCAGACTAAAGCAAAAATAGCTTGTTTAGCTGGACTGATTTTCATACTCTCTGGTAAATATACTTTATTTTTATCAGTTTGCATATTTGAAGTCATACCGGAGCCGCTTCTTTTCCGCAGAAACCTGTGCACAATCATCCATGACTTCGTTGACTTCAGGGCCAGGCCCAAAGCTCTGCTGCCAGCTCCACTGAATGGTTTGTCTTATGCTTTTCAGGGTTGTGCTCTATGACTAGTTGTTCCCTGTATGCAAACAGGATTACGTCTGAGTTCTTTGACCCTTCTTTTGTTGCACAAAAGTAAGTACTTTCCTATACCCATAAATCTCTCAAACAAGTAGACCTTAGGTTCCCTACTGCACACCAGAGCCTGTTTAGACAGAGAGCAGCTGCTTCTCCCCTTGGGCAGAGGAGGAGAGTGGGCTGCAGTTATCCTTAACCACAATTTCTAACTGGAGCAACCAGGTGCTGAAATTCAACGAACACTTTGCTGCACAGTGATGGCTCTGCAATCCATGTGCCCAGCTCTGCCAAGGGCTGGCAGGGCAGCTGGGGTTCATTGGGAATGGAGCCTGCCTGGATGCCAGAGGGGCAGCAAAAGGATTGCACAAGACACAGGGGCTCATTAGGTGCATCATTCGGTAGGGAAGGGAGAAAAGTATTTCCTTGAGCCTTTGATAAAAGGTGGCTTTGATAAAGGTGTCGAGCACCATGCAGTCTTGATTCTTCTTGAGGAGAGGTTTCTTCAGGCTTGGTGCAATTCTGCTGACAGATTTTCAAATCCAGGTGACTGAAATTTGGATCATAAACCTTACCAAAACCCACAATCTTTTAAGCACTAACATAAATACTTTGCCTATACCTGTAATTAGATTTAAGAGAGTAAGTATTTATAGAATTTTGGGATCCACATCAGAGATAATGATCATCCCTGAAGACTCCCTTTAAAGCTGTGCGAATTCTCAGGACCTGCAAAAGCAGCAATCCACAAACCAATGCTTGGATTTTGGATTGACGTTCTTAACTACCAAGTCTGATAATGTTGGCTGTAAATTATAGTATCATAGACTTTCCTGTTTTACCTCCATACATGATGTAAACTCTTTTTTTAAAGGCAAGGATTTTAAAGTTTTCTTGGCAGTGATTCCAGAATATGCCAAACATTGGGTGTACATTTCCCTGAGACCCAAGTAAGGGATCAGTAAGGAAGCCTGAGCCTTTATGTTTCACTTTGACAGAAAGAAAATAGTCTGAATAAATAACACTAAAGGGATCTACATTTGCAGTAGGGCTGGCACTGCTTTTCCCATCTTGAAACGGTATTCGTTTTCTCCATAATTCCCCTATAGCTTCTGCTTATTTGATGTAGTGAAGATGGGCTTGAAAGGCCACCAAAAGAAAGAAGGATGTGAGGTTCTTTGAAGAAAATGGAGCCTGGCTATATAGACAGAAATTAGTTATTTATCAGGCTTACTGTTCTTAGTGAAAAATATCATGATTGCTGCCAGAAGTCCTTTTCCTACACTGTATTCCTACCCTTGTCTGCTGCAACAATGCAGGCAGACCTCACGGTGGAATTTTACTGTGAAGGAATGAGAAATCCAGTTTAAATATTGAAATAATGGTAGTAAAACATCCTCTCCAGAAATTACCTTTTTTTGTGGACAACCAGCATAGCTCAGCTGTGGGCATACATAATCATGATTGCAAAGATAAAGGCAGAGAGGAAATCCTGAAATTTTGATTTGAGTTGTGCACAATGCATGTAGCTCATGCAATGACCTTGCATCAGATTGAGCTAATGGCGGCATTCAGCTCCTTCCTCTCTCAACTGATGCAAAATTTCCATTTTGTTGCCATTTCCGAGCCCTTACTTTGTTATGCATTGCAGGCACATTTAAAATGTTTGCTGTTATATCGTGGAAATTTGGAATTGTCTCTTCACTGAGGGAGGGTTTCAACCTTTTGCCTTTTACTGCACATTTCTCCCTGAAGTTGTTCTGGCTGTGTCAAAGACAGGCTTGAGATACCGTTAGTTGGAAACAAATGACACAAAATGTTCAGCACCGTGTGTCAACCATCAGGATTTCCCTCCAGCCTTCTTTACTATTTTTAATTGAAATTATCTGATTAACTTCCCATATAGGCATTGATATGCAACTGAAAATCTTGAGTTTTCCTCCTAAGTACCAGTATAAATCAGAAAGGTTGTTTTCTCTGTTTGAAGATGTGGAAGAAAGCCCTATCAGGACAGCTCTGCAACTCGTTAACCTGGCGGTGTGGCAGTCCCCCAAGCAGGGCCATACATCCAATCTGTTCAATCATGGTATAGTAACAAGTGTTGCTTCAAAAGGTCAAATAATCCCAACTACAAAGGCTGAACCCCATGTCTTCTGTCCCAACTAGTAGGTAACACTCAGGTACCCCTTTTCTACCCAATTCTATCAACTATAGCCATGATTTCTTTTCTGTACAATTGAAGAGTTTCAGGAAGGGAAGATAGCACTTGGTCTCCTTAAATCCCTCAGCCTCTGGTCAACCATTTCATGTTGTTTGATAAAAATATGGAAACTTTTGTTTCCCACTGTTTAGGCAAATGGTCTTGGCAAATAAGTTGTTACTGCAACAGCCATCCTGCATCTTGTTCCAGCTCTGATCTCCAGCAGTGTGGTGATCTGCATCGACCTCTGTGGGGAGCCTAATCCTGGTCCTTGTACCCTAGGTGTGGTCTGGCAGTCCTGGAGGGATGGAGGGATCCCCATGAGGGGGCTTACCTCACATCTGAGCTAGTCCCTCTGATCTGCTTTTACAGGTCAATGAAAGAAGTGCCTTGAATGTGTTTTAGAGGTGCACTTTGTGTGTATTTCTTGCCTGTTGAATATAACGGGATCTTAGGTGATGAGCTCTGATGTAGATTTCTGTTTCTAATCAGAGAACCCCCTGTCCTCGGAGAGACACAAATCTCCTTGAGTCACGTGAAATCCGTAGCAAGGTGGTTGGAAATGTGAGCATAAGTACAATTAAAATTTTACAGGTTTGGCAGATTTTGAAGTGAAATAGGATTGGGTGGAGAGTTTTCCAGGGTGGAAGGAGCTGTGGTTCCCAGCAGTTTAAATTGGGGGTTGGGTCTGTAAGCTCCATGCTGGTGTTGAGGAAGGGTTCTGAGGCAAAGTCAGTTTATTTCAGCTTGAGCTTGGTGTCTCCAGAGAGGGAGCCTGAACAAAGAAATTCTTGGGTCTTTATCCCCTCACAGTCCGTGCACCTGATCCCCGTGTGCTCTTCACAGATCTTGCATGTGCCTCCTTGTCCAGTGATGATTTATGGTCTGGAGTCTTCTAACACCTCACTGGATTCTTTTTGAGTGTTTCTCCAGTGCCCTTCTGTAAAGATACAAGTTTTTCAGAACAGTTGACAGGTATTTTCAGCTAGTTATTTTGGTAATGTGGAATTAGGGCCTGTGCACATGGAAATGTTCACAACTAGCTGAGAAGTGCAACTACACAGTGTTGCAGTTGCACAGGCAGGCTGTCAAGCAGGGGCTTTTATTTGGCTACTCACCACAGTTTACAACAAATCAATTTAGTAGCATCTGCTTGAACAGCACAGACTCCTGGTTGGTAATTGTGGCTGGATGGGGGACAGGGGCCTGTGTTTCCGTGCAGGATCCCAGAAGTCTGGAGAAGATAAAGGTCTCCTTAAGGGGAAACTGCAGCAGAGAAAGAGCAAGAGACACATTAGTGTTTTCTAAAGGTGAGGATTAGGAGACTCTGGAGACTGTTGGGCTGCAGCCTAATGCAGGTCATCCTTAACGTGCTTTAAGAGTGGTACTCAGGCAGAGAGCTGGGGAATGGAGCAGACAAGGAGCATCCATGGTTTGCTGCTTGTCTTGAAGCTTCAGCACTTAGGGGAAAGAAAAGAATCTCTTCCCAATGTCCTTCTTTCCCTTTATTTACTACTGTTGCTTTAGAAACATAGACTTAGTGGGATAATGCTCCTAAAGCACCACTGTCTCCTCTCAGAGACAAAGGGAGCAGTTCCTGGCAGCAAACAGTTTGTGGCTGGCTGAGGCAGCAGAGGCACCAGCATTGCTGGTGACTGGGAGCTCTGTCCATGAAGGTGCTGGGGAGCAGTTTCTTCCAGATGGAATCCAGCCACAGGGACTAGAGAAGGAGAAAGATGCTGGAACATGCACCTGTGTGTGCGAATGCTTATACCAGACACGCCTGTGTATGTATACACATATGTTGCATACACATACATTGCATGTATATTCTATATGCATATTATGCGTATGTACAAACCCTCATATTTTAAGCAGGCTGGTGTGTGGATGGTGAGGGATGGAGGCAGACAGATCCTGAGAGCCAGAGGGGAAACTTAAGGAGAGTTGTAGGCAGAATTTGTAGTCCCTGGCCCAGCAAAAAGGCCCCAGTCCAGTTTGGTTTGGGAGCCAACAAGAACAAAAGTGAAATGAAGGAGCTGGTGCAGTAAACAGGCCACAGAATGACATAACCCCACAGCAAAGCAATGCAGGAGGAGATGCACAAAGGCCAGGCCTTCCCCTAACCCTAACCCTAACCCTAACCCTGGCTGAGCAGGGAGAGAAGCATTGCCCAACTGTACTGCAGGGACAGAGTTTGCCTCCCGAATCAGAGGGATATAATGAAAAGAACATTGGTGAATGGCAGAGCTGCTGATTTTGTGGCGAATAATTTATGTGTCAATGGAAAGTTATTCAAGGAAAATATAATATTTAGTTATTTTATTCTGGAAATAACACTGTTAAATCCATGCTCTCTTTTGTTAAATACATTTATTGACTTCTTGTAGGTATGAATTAGGAGCAGCTTTGTTCATTGGATGGGCTGGAGCATCACTCTGCATAATTGGTGGCATTATATTCTGCTTCTCAATAGGTGAAAACAGTAATTCTGCAAGGTAAAACACAAGTTTCACTTACTGAAAGAAATCAATAGCTCTGCATTTTTACCTGCTATATGTATGCAGTTTGATTACGGTTCCAAAACACTTTGTAATGAGATTCTGAAAAAGATTGTGTGGATAAAAGAAAATAAGGGGATGTAAGGATAATGTTTTGTCCACAATGTAATTAAGAAAAGCTATTGGCTCAGAACAAATACTTGTGATACATATAATAAATTTACTACAGCTGCAAAACAGTGCATTCACTGATGTAGGAAAAATGGTCAGGTGGCTTTACAGGCATAAATAGATATGTTTCTTTGATCCCAAATCATCAGATCAAAAGCTAGCAGTGGTGGCACTGGGACCTCCAGCAGCTGAAGAGGGGTGATAACAAAGAGGAACAGCTGTAGAGAGCAACTGTTCATCTAGAATCTGCAACAATTTACATTATTTCATTATTAGGCCCTAATTTACTTAGCTGTGAACGAGAGATATGTGTTACAGGAAAGTGTAAAGACAGATGCAAAGAGATAGCTGGAGTGGCAATGTTTAACTAGAATGGGACCACACAGAGAAGGAATGTGCTACCTCCCCTGAAATTTGTAGGTACATTCCCATACATTTCTTCTGGCTTTATTACTGGAATGCCTGGATGCAGAGATGCCTCCTGTCTGTGGGACAAGCTGTAAATGTTTTTTTTTTTTCTCTGCAGGAGGGGGTATGCCTATAATGGAGCCACATCTGTCATGTCTTCTCGTACAAAGGTCCACAACAGCGTCCCTGACAAAACCCCACCCAAGCACTTTGACAAGAACGCTTATGTTTAGTTGCACTGTTGGAAGACTCAAAGCGTTTTTAAACATGATTTTGTACGGTTCATACAGAGTGATTCCCCCCACCCCAAGCCCAATGTTCTTACCACTAAGACAATGACTTTTAAAAATATTAACTTGCAGCTTTTTACATATTGGTGTAAATTTTATTATATAATATTTTAAGATTGATGTTGGTATTGTAAAGTTTATACCTGGAAATCATGAGCTGATGTTGCATTCTTGAAAAAAATAAACGAGGTATTTACTAATTCAGTTTGTCATGTCAGCTGCTTATGGGAATGGCATCACACACTGTATTGGCATATTGCAGTTCAGACTTTCAGCTAGTGTTTTTTCTTTGTCTGTCCATGGACACGTGATGACTTTTGAGGGAGAATTTGTACGAGTCAATAAATGAGAACAGAGATTACAAATAATTACAAAATACTTTCTAGACTGAGTCCCTAAAATCAGACCCAAACTCAGTTTTTTTTTGTGATGTTAAAACTGATGGACCTGTGGAATTTCAATAAAAGTTGGTTATTTTGGGACAACAGTGTAAATATAAAAAATGAATAGTCCTATTTAACAATGGCACAGTATAGAAAAAGTTTTGTATCTGATATTATCTAAATTACATTAGAACTGCAAAGTCAAGGTTCTTTTTGTTTTATGTTATTTTTGTACTTCATTTAAGTAGAAACACTACTACGTTTTTTTAAAGAAGGCAGCCAATATGGACAAAGCAGAAATGTCAAGTACTTCTGCAATGGCAGGTTAGTGTTTTCCTTACTGTGGCTTGACATTGTAATTTTTTTCCAGTTGTTTTCCTTTTATGCTAACAAAGATTGAACTCCAATACAAAAAAACCCACAACAAACCAACTTCCCCATATAGGAGGCATTTAATGATGATTAGTTTTAGAGCTGAGGCTTTTTTCTTTTCATTTAGTGTTTATTGTAAACCATGGTAGAAACTTAATAGTTTAATACATGGACATATTTTCTTTAAAAGGTTGACAATTTTATATAAAGTTCATGATAAAATATAAAAAAATATGCATTAAAGATTGTATAAAGTAATACTCTGCAGTATATTCTGTTCATTGGTTAACAGGCTATCTTGCAAGACCAGTTTCAATCTTTAATGTAAACATTAGAGGCAAAATCTTCACCTCAGAGAAATGAAAGAGACTTTCACCACTGAACTCATGAGTGTGCTGGTTTTGGCTGGGATAGAGGTAATTTTCTTCACCGTGGCTGGTATGGGGCTGTGCCTTGGATTTGTGCTGGGCACAGAGTTGATAATAGAGATGTTTTTGGTATTGCTGAGCAGGGCTTGCACAGAGCATTTTTTGTGTTTCATACCACCACATCGGCGAGGATTGGGGGTGCACAGGTTTGGAGAGGATACAGGTGGGACAGATGACTCAAACTGACCAAAGAGATATTCCAGACCATGTGACATCATGCACAGTATATATAGTGGGGGAAAAAGGAGGAAGAGGAAGACATTTGGAGTGTCTTTTAGTCTTCCCAAGCCACCACTACATGTGATGGGGCCCTGCTCTCCTGGGATGGCTGAACACTTGTCTGCCCTTGGTGAGCAGTGAATTAATTCCTTGTTTTGCTTTGCTTGTGTGTGTGGCTTTTGCTCTCCTTATCAAACTGCCTTGATCTCAACCCACGAGTTTTCTCACTTTTGTTCTTTCAAGTCTTTCCCCAGTCCCACAGGTGAGGGAGTGAGTGACTGGCTGCGTGCGGCTTGGCTGGGGTTAAACTACCACAAAAAGAAAGAAGAATTGCTTTGTTTCCAAATAGAAATGGCCAGTAATGCATATTTCAATATCCTTTTTTAGAGTCAGACTGAAAGACACGAGAGCTCTGTAAACAGTATTCCTTGTTATTACAGGACCAACGAGAGAAGTTACTGGGAAACACTTGATGTTTTCACCTGCATTTTGAACTCCAGCAGGACCCAAAAGCAGGACCTCCAATCAGGAATGGAACAATTATGTGTCTGAAGAATCACTCCACTCTGTTACAGAGACTAAGCTGCTTTTTAACGTGCTTGTATTATCAGCTTCATGAAGGCCTTTTAAAACAAACAGACAGAACAATTAATAGTTATTAATATTCTTTTGGGGGTATTTTTACTTTGTATTTGTCTATAAAATAAAATGACATGCTATGTGAGCAAACACTCATGGACTTCAGGAAGCAAATGACAAGTGTTGATAATATGTAGATTGTTTCTCTCACAGAAGATAAAGCACAGTACAAGCAGTCAGTGTCAACCTTACTTTCCCTTCAAAAACAACCAGTAGTATCTTTATGTAACTGGAACAGCTTTAACCTTTACATACCTTGAAATGTTAAGGTTAGAAATTAATATATAAATTATATATAAGATTGAGGCTTTTGCTTTAGCACTAGTTCAAATATTTATCTCAGCCTGGTTAGTCAGTTAGATACTTTGAACAAACCTGAAATGTTATTATTCTCAAGAAAAAGTGAGTTCCCTTCTCTCTTAAATTTGGGAAGAAAAAAAAACCTCAGATGATTAATTTTTAAGAGGAGGCTGAAGTCTGACAATATTATGGTTTAAAATCTCAAATTTAAGTTGGCATCTCTATTTATGTGTGTGTGTGGTTTATGTACCACTAAGTATCATAAAAACATGATATTTATATAGCAAGAAACCAAACACAAAGGTTTTCTTGTTCTTTTCTTACAAAACACCATCTATTGAATTACAGTGTGTAATACACTGTACTTAATCCTCCTCTAGGTGGGTCAGTCACTTATGAATACGTTACCTTCCTCCTTTGGCGCACTTTTCTTGGGAAGGCCCCATGCATGAACCACAGATGCAGCACTGGGCTCGTTTTTCTGAACTGTCATTGCCTTCTGATCTCTGTCAACTTCCATCAATAAAATGTTTTCTTCTTCTGATGAAATATCCCAATCATCTTTACTAGCTTCTGCGAGCTAACAGGGACAAGAAAAAACAGGTATTTTTCCTTTATCTGTTCAAGCTGTGCTGAGTTCTTTCCGAAACTCAGCAATGTGAAACTGCTAAAGAAGAATGCACTGGCACATGGCCTTTATGAAATCTATCATCACCATTTTAAAATCCACATTAATTCAATTACCTAAATGATATTAAATCACTGTTATCTTTCCAAAACTAAAAGAGTTGGTTGGTTTTTTTAAGTCAGGAACTGCAAACATAAAGTTCTGCCAGTTCTGTATCTGACATAAACCTCTGTTTTCAGGTATTATATGCCAGCCTTAAAATAGGATTATTTTTTCTGTGGTATTCCAGCGAGATGAAAGTCCTTTAAGCATTAGAATGTAGATAACTTACATAAAAATTAATATATGACATGCGAGGTGGCAAGCATTCTGTAGTCAAACTAGGAAAAATATTGCAGTAAAGGCCTTTTCAATTTAAACCTAATTTATTTAAAGAGAAAATTAAATAATGAACATTTTAAAAACCACATGGTGCTCAAACTTTAAATATACATTCCCCTCAAGACTCAGTGCCAGCAGGTACAAACATATTTTAATTAAGTGGTGGATTTGTATACTAAGTTTACAAAATGAGAGTCAATTCAGAGAGATGAACCTGAAGGCAATGAGTCCATGGTCCCTCTTGCCTCATCTGCCTGAGAACTAAATATCTGCATTCAGCTTTATTGAGAAGAGCTACAGAATTTCCCTATTTTTCAGTCAAATGTAGGTCGATGGATTTGAGCTGTTTTTAGAGAGCTTAACTGTGAAAAGCAAACAATGTTTTCTCCCAAAGCTAAAACCTTATTTCACTGGAGTCTCCAGTATTACAGTAAGGACCTAGACGGTGCTCCCATCGCATAGAAAGAAGGTTCAGATGCTATTAGGAAGCAATGTCAGGTATGTATACACTAGAGAAAAATCTACAAATTTGAACATGCTGTGTGTCTTGAAAGTGGGTAAGAGACTGCAGTAATGCTTATCTTGCAACATAACTCCATTTTAACATTGCAAACTGTTTTTCAAGAACTGACAGATCTGCTCAGTGTGCTGTATTATTAACATACCAGAATTCATTATTGCACTGTTTCAAATTATCTGCATTTGGAGGGTGTGGTAATGGGAAAGTCAGTCACATATATTGAGAAATCCTGGAGGAAGAGTTTCCTCGAACATTCAAGAAGTCCCAAATGATTGTTAAAGTAAAAAAATAGAGATAAACATGTCAACTTCCAACAGAATTCAGTTTTGATTGAGTGCAAATACATGGCACCAATCACAAGTGCTAAACAGTTTTATTAACTCAAAGACTTATATAAACATGTCTTTATTAAACATATAAATATGGGCATGAATATATGCATATAATTACCAAAGCATACAAGATGGTGTGTTCTTCTGTAAAGTCTGCAGAAAAAAAGTAGTAGTGCTGCCCTGGTTTCATAAGCTTATTCTGAACTCATCAGATATATCACGGATATATCAGATTCTGAACTCAACAGGATATATCAGGGACACAATGTATTCTAAATGAATCATAGCAACAATATTTTTCATAAAATGATGGAAAAATGTGGGTTGGAAGAGACTTCAAAGATCATGCAGTTGAACTCCCCCATGATAGCTAGGAAAATCTTCCACTAGACCAGGTTGGTCAAAGACCCCTCCAACCTGACCTTGAACACTTCAGGAATGAGGCATCCACAGTTTCTATGGGTAGCCTGTTCCAGTACCTCACCATCCTCACAGTAAAGAATTTCTTCCTAATATCTAATCGAAACCCACTGGCTTCTCATTATAGTCTAATTTTCAGTCCAGAAGAATCTGTTCCATGATCTCTCTGGGCACAGAAGTAAGATGTTAATCCCAGGGTTCTCCTTCTTACTTTTTTAAAAAATGGATTTATTTTCCTTTTTTCAATCAGAGACTACACTCAGCTGTGATGACTTTTCAATTATTATGGAAGAATGGCTTGGCAACTATATCAACCTTTTTTTAGGTTTTTTAGGTTTCCTTAGGACCCTGGGAAGGATCTCACTGGGTCCCATGGATTTATATAAATTCAGGCTACTCTGGGGGTCTCAAACTTCTACCACAATAGGAGGGATTTCATTCCCCCAATACTTGCCTTAAGGTTCAGGGGCTTGAGACATGTGGGAAGGGAGATTATCAGTGAAAACCATGGCATTTTTTAAACATAAGTTTTGAGATTTATTTTGCCACAGGTCTTTGGCCTTGAAGCCCAGATTCCTGAACACAGTGGCTCACCATCTAAAGATCCTTACAAAATCATCCTGTCAATTTAACTGTGAACATTTTATGGTCTTGAAAAATCTGACATTACAAAGAATTTGGAAATAATGCTAGATAGAAAATTGTACTGTAATAGTCATGTCTGCATTGATAATTTTGAGTCTGGTGCAATTTGCAGCTCCCACACAGTCAATGGACAACTTAGGTGTCATCAATGGCAATTACAAGGACAAAGGCTAAATGTGATTATGCTACCCTCATGGCCAAAGTTGATGAGGACAATCATTCCTTTCTGGAAAATGAAACAGAAGTGTCACTGTTTCTGGGGGGACTGATGAGTTTCAGATTTAACTCACAATCAGGAAGCCCTAGGGTATAGGTTTTATTATGGATAACAGGATTCTCAGTAATTATTATTTGCTAATTTAGTGGAAAAATATTGTATTGGATGCTAGAACTAGCACCTGTCTGTCTACTTCAATCTAGTAACAACTACTCAAACTGAAATAAAATCACTGTCTGCTGTTGACTTCTCATTTGGAGTAACTTTTGTTCCTTTTAAAAACTGTCCAGGCAAAGACCCCAAATTGCAGCAAAATGGTTTACCAATTATAGAACTCTAAACTGAGAAGACCAGGACCTTAGGAGCCTGAGGGGTAGAGAATCCATTGTGTTAGTATTCTGCTGGTGAACACAGGCCATACTCAATGGACAGCAACAGATCTGATGTAGTTTGAAAGCAGTAAGTGATTGTGAATTGATGCAGAACAAAGACCAATGGAATTTGTCCTCTCATTCAAATGTATTTAAGAGACCCATATTAGATAAAGCTCTAGAAATAATGTTTTTAAAATTAGATAAGGAAATTCCTTTTTTCCTCCATCAAAACAAGACACTAGGAAAACAAGTAAAGGAGGACTCTCTACGCTGCTGGGATAGAAGACAAGAATGGTATCATGCCCAAATTTTGAGCTGTAGTGATCCAAACCAATCAAGGTATAAGCTAAATAAGCAGTGTGGATGAAATAACTTGCCACTGGTCCCTTGCTAGCACTTTTCTGTACACCAGTGTAGGTGTATCCAAAAAGACTACTTAGCTGTAATTCCAAAGCTGTCTTGGAGAATTAAGTTTTTTGATGCATCAAGATGATTTCAGCATGAAAAAAAATTCAACATACATATAGTTCAATTACTGAATGTAATAATGCTGCATATTAAAAGTGATACCTTTGGTTCTTTCACTCCTTGTTTCTTAATAAATGCCTGTGCAACATTAATTCCTCCAGCAGGTTTGTTCTTAATTCCATGGTTAGAAAGACTCTCTCCAACTTGTTTGGTCAGTTTTTGAATAACTGTACCTAAAATTCAGAAAAAAAAATAAATTTACAGTTCCCATTCGCAAGGAGGGACTTTACTGTAAACCCTCTAGAACTCTTCCCCAAAGTAAAAATAAGTAAAAGATGTCTCTCTGAGACAAAGATTGTGTCTTTTCCTCCATTTATATAGAAGAGAATGATACATATCTCTAAGTAATACATTAACAGAAACACTTTAGCAAAAACATGAAGTGTTTACCTATATATGCACACTCAAGACTAGGTAGTCTACCTTCACTATGTTTTCTAACACAGAAATATTACCATGAAATGCAAAATCATGCACAGCTGTTAGAACATCTATATACAAATGCAGTGAAAAACCTTTCAAAGTTTTGGCAGGTGTTCCAGTTTCCTGAGGTCCATTTTCCTCCATCCCATCCCCATTGCTTTTGCCAAAAGGCTTCTGAAAAGCATGGACTATGCTGCTTGATGGTTTTGACTGTTTTTGCAATGCCTCTGGTGTTACATAAGGCTGTTTCGTATCATCTTCATCAGCTTCTTCCTCTGAACTGAATGGTGGTGTTCTAAAGAAAACCACATACAACATGAGCACTTACTGGGTTTCAGTGTGTGTATCAATGCATACACATTTAAGCTTCCTTGTGTTTTCCTTTCCAATAATGTGCATTTTTCTTAGTGCAAAATAATAGAATCTCCCCTAAATTTTAACTATTTAAAAGAAAAAAATAAAAGAAATCATGCTGCTAATTAAATTCAGAAAGTTATCCCAAAATGTTCTCTTAGACACACATGACTCTTTCCATTTACGCAACCATCTTTACAAAACAAGAGACCAATATAAAACAAGTCTTGCCAGGCAAACACAGATGGGCTTTCATGGATCAGCAGGTAGAGCAAATTTCAGGGTCAAGGAATCTGTGCCACAGAAAGTCTCCTGTGACAACAGTTAGATGTGGGAATTTTTCAGTGCAGGAAGTGTCAAAGTAACGCACCTGATGTGAACCGAACATGGAATATTGTATTTCATTTTGGCTGCAGTATGAAAATATCAATAAACTAAAGAAAAATAGGTCCCCAAAGTCTCTAAATGCTATTAACACAGTCAGAAAAACCATCTAAGAGAGAAACTAAAGGAAGCTATTGATCTTATTGAATATCTCTTTCTCAACCACAACAAAGAATACATATGCTGAAAGAACAACATGCTAGCTTTCAGGGATTATAATAACACACTCACATGGAGTAACACTTTAAACCAAAAAATGAAGTACGCAGCCCAGACTGCATGTTTATGAATTTAGCCTAATAATAGTTTTTGTGTGGCAAACAGGTCAACAAAAATGTCGTCTTCAAAAAGGCAAGGAAACAAAACATACGTGGTGCTAGATGTCTTTCTGGAAACTCCACTTCCAAGAATCTTCCCGGGTCTAAAAATAATGAGTCAAGTTATTTCAAGACTGATAGCAAGCATAAAGCTTGTGGAAGCTTTGTGGAAGTTTTGTGAATTCTTTCCTCAATTCTTACAATTGAGGAAATGTTCACATCAGCCACAAAAACCCAAACCCACAGGACTGTTATCTGAGGTATGAGTGTGTTTAGAATGGCATCTCTTACCTTGGTGTAGAACTATAGTCAGGGATGATTGTTCTTTGTCCAGGTGGGCGGACAGCTGATGGAGACCACTTGGATGGTTTTTGAGGTATAGCAAGCAAGGAAATTCCCAATGGGTTGCACCTGTGTTTTTCTACAAGAGAAGTTATCTATGTCATTCATGCAATCAACATTCAGTACCTTTCACATTTAATTTCTACAATTAAAGATGTGTCTGCTGCAGTTTAGTTTCACAAAAAAGAAGAAAAATTGCAATTCTTTTCTTCCAAGCAGTTCAGAGTTACCATGGTTTGGGTTAAAAAGTATAGCAATTTGGAAGAAAATAACCCCCCTTGCTTTACAGCTGATCTTCAGAGATCAGACACCTTTCAGAATTGAATCCCTGGCCATGCCAAGTGTTTTCACCCAGGAAATTAAGCTTGTGATTGATTGCAATTGTATCGTTACTGCTATAAACAACTACCCTCAAGTTTATATATATATATATATATATATACATACACACACACACACACACACACATATATATATATATATATATATATATATATATATATATATATATATATATATATATACACACACAGATGTATGTATGTATACATATATGTATGTGTAATATGTGTGTATATATACTTCTGGCAATCCAAAAGAACCACATATTTTGATAGACTGGTTCTTTGGAATGTGACCAGACCTATGGTTAACAGACTGTTCATGCACCCGGTGTGGGGCCTGTAGTTACACTTTTGCAACACAGCGATACAATACCAGGCGGAGAAGGCTTCATGGAGGTTGTGTTCAGCAGCAGAAAAGCGGAAGAATGGGTTAACAGCCTTAGGTTTAGACATTCCTACATCCAAGTGTCAAGGGCACAAAGGAGGTTAAGTTCCTCAGAGCCCGATAGATTAATGGAGTTGCTTTTGATACCCTGGAAAAATAGAGCATAGGTAGAATCTGTCTAGTTAGAAGAATTACAACAGTTAATGGGAATTTTAGGATGTTGGTGCAAACATCCCTGGTTACTCTATTATTGCCCATCCCTTGTACAGTTTGCTCAAAAAAGGAAAGTCATGGGAGTGGACTAAGCAACACATGAAGCAACTCCGGAGCAACTCCCCCCCAGTGACCCTATTACAGAAAAATGGGATTCTGTTGAGAACATGCCACTGCAGCCTGTTTCACACTGGCCCTTATGGATCAGAGAGATTCAGCTCAACTGCATTGAAAGAGACAGAATAGAGATTTTCTGAGCTGGAAAAGGGACTTTAATCATTTAATCCAAGCAGTTAAACAAGTTGAGCCACTAAGGGATAACCTGTCTGGACAAACCCCAATGAAAGCTGCATTGCTTTCCTTTTCCAGGAATGATATTGAGAATGATGCCAGCACATCTTCACTGAAGATCAAATTAATAATCAAGTTATCCTTGTTGTAGAAGCAACTATTGCCATCATGAACCAAATTTGGTTCACACATCAACAAGGTTGACCTCCAGGGTGGAGAACCTCACTTCTATCTATGGAAGCTAATCAATATGGTATCTAGAGTACATTCTGTACCACACACACTTCTCACTTGTGAAATTTACTGCGGCAGCAAATATAAGGGAAGGAGATGAGGGCACTTTGCCCACTGAAATTAGAAAGGTAACCTCAATGTCACTGAATTTGACAGGGAATTTCAGTCCTGGTAGCATCTAATCAATTTTACTTAGGACCTCGTTAAGAATACAGTAAGAAGGAAGATAGACAGCAACAGTAGTCAGACTCCCTCTTCAGATGCTCACCCACAGCTAGAGGAATTTTCCATAAACTACTTTATCCTGTTGTTGCTATGTTAATCCTGACTCTCTAATATGTTTTGCTTTGATCATGGACATGTATGTAAAAATCTGGGTAATGATCTGTCAGAAACACATAAGGTCTGGGTGTGGTACAAGGAAAGGTGAGGGGGAGAGGTATGAACAATTGCTCGACAGAGACCCCCCCCAAAAATCCATTAAACAGGTGTGACAGGAGCACTAAATTGAAGGTGTGACTGCAGTCACAGGGTGGATATTGTAGGAATGAGGCCTTCAGTGATGAGATATATGATGAAGGGACTTCCATGAGATATGCCATGAGATGTGTAGCTAAGGGATTATGTGGCCATGATAGCATGCTGAGGAGGTGGTAGCTTGTCAGGCAGAGGCTGGATGATCCTTATCACTGCAGTCAGCCAGGGAAGAGAGACTGAGGCTAAGGTGTCACTGTTGGCGAATATGGGATCACAAAGCGAAACCAGACTCAGACTGTGACCCACATTACCGATGCATCTGGGAACATGATCAGACTCAAAATGCTGAATTGGTTAAAATCAGAAATTAAGTGCAGCCATACTCAGCCCTTTAGATCTGTGAGGACCAGCTGGAAAGCAAGGGGGTTTATTTGCTGCCAAAGTGCTACACTCCCAACACAACACTATGTCGTTGCTCTTACACTCAACACTTAGCTCTTGCCGGAGCTAAGATATTTGCTGTTAAACACCATGTCAAGAACCCTTTGAAGTAAACAGTTTAGTTGTCCGTAACTGAATGTTGATATGGAAAAGCAGGAAAGCAGCTATACAGAAATGTTGTCAAATAAAACTTTAAACAGCAGTTCTAAAATGTAAGACAATGAAATAAGCCCCAAAATCCACTGTAACCTTCGCCAGGAAGCTGAACACAGGAATCAGCTCTGCTAGAAGATAATGATCTCTCTTCCACCCGAAGGCCAACTTGACGTTCAAGGCGCTCTCGAATTCCCTGAATGGCGGGCTCTTGCCTCCCTTTGCGTTCTCTGGCATATTCAATAGCTCGCAAAATTTTATTTAAGCGATCACTTGATATTCCACGAACACCCTAAGGAAACAAATTGTATTGTAAACACTCTTTTAGACTTCAGATATCACAAAGCTTGTAGAAAAATCACAGAAGTTGGTAACATTGCTCACAAATGTAGCCATATCCTCCACAGCTGTAATTTGATGGCCATCCCCTCAGATTACTTGTTAAGGAATTACAGTTATTTAATACATGGAAATGTGGCTTTGGATTTTATAGATTGAGAACAGTAGTACAGGAGTGAAAAAGAACAGAAGAAAAGTGGTACAAAGATTACCCTGCTTTTAAATAACTCAATATCTTACTGCTTTAATTCCCAAGGATTCCAGCTTCTCCTCCAGAGCTTGCTCCAAAACAACTCGCAATTCTTTAGTTAAAGAAGGATCAGACTTCAGAGCATTTATTAAATAGTTCTTACTTCTGTCTGGTTTTAGATCACTTTTCTCAGTTTCTGAAATAAGAAGGAAAAATGCTGTTAAAAGATATTTTTAAAATCTACAGTACATGAGACAGTTAAAAACTGCACTGAAGCATGCATTCTTTAGAAACAACATAGACATGTATGTGCACTTTTTATCTATCTGGAATGTGTAATTTTCAAAATACTGGGATAGCTTACAAAAGCCAGCTCACTTGGAATCTGTACCTCTGCATCTTGTACTCACCATCACAAGTATCTTATTGCTCATTACAGAATCACTGTAAAGATACAGCACTGAATATTTGGAAACAAAGATCTTTACTTTTAGCATTGTACTTGAAAACTTCTGATAAAGAAAGATTATCTTCTGTATTTACGTTCTCTAAACGTGGTATTTCAAAGAAAAGCTGAATTCTTGCAGGAATCAGAACAAGAATACTACAAACTATTTCTTAAGAAAAGCTTCAAGCAACGTGACATTCTCTGATAAAATCATCTATTGAAATTAAACCTCTGCAAAGCTGTAACACTTTCAAAAGTCTTGGTAAAGACAAAACCTTGTCTGGGGCAGACTGTTTCACAGAAAATACATGATGGATAATAGCCATCTTCAAAAATCTTTCAAGGACAAAGTTCAGTGTCATGTTTTCTTCTATGCAAGTCTGTGATATCATACATACTTAAAAGCAGACAAAGAAGTTCCTATCTCTGTCCCTTGCTTTAAGTGTCAACAATGACACTTATGTCAATAAAAAACTCTTATGCAAGCAATACAGAATCCTCTAGACAGATTCTTCACTCTAAAATGAAGACTGACATTTAAGTTAGGCCAAAGTATTATTGGGTCATACAGGAAAGTAAAGAAGCAAAACACACCCATTTAGAACCTGTCTGTAAACTGTCACTGGCAAGACAAAATTTTACTGAATGCCACTTAAACTAAATTAAATGATAACGTGTGGCTGCTTCTGTCTGGCAGTGGTCAGCAAAGCTGGCAAAGGGTATAAAACATCCCAGAAAAGCATGCTGTAAACCACACTCCCAACTCCCCTGAAGTAACAGGAAAATCTTGGGCAGGAGTTTGTCTCTTCCCAGTATGCCTTACAGGGCAGCAAAGTCACCTGCCACCCAATGAACGAGGACAGGAATGAAGGCATAATTCCATATTGCGACTTTCAAACATTATATTTTTAAACAAATATGCAACTTTTTCTATTTGTAAAGAATGACAGCTTATTAGAAAGTAGTTCCATTTACTTTTCATTTTTCTTTAAGGGAAAGACAAGCACACTAAAGAGGAGACAAAAAAGCCTCAAGATGCACAAATGGAATATTACACAGTTTTGAGAAGCTGGCTTCCCATGGGGTCCTGGAAAGAACTATAAGTAATGAAAACTGAAAGAGAGTCCATCTGCCATACTATTAGATATGTGTTGAAGAGCACATAATCAGGCTGAAATCTCATCTGGTTTTGGGAACTGTGTGGACAACTCAGTCCCTGACAGAGATGATATTAAAACTGATTTATCTGGAGAACTGAGTCCTAGAAGGGCAAACAATTGGTCTTGAGGAAACACAGGGCTGTCTGACTATCCCCATTCAGGACAAGAGGGCATTATGCAGAACAAAATCCTCCCCGAAAGCCATATATGAGACATTTTAAAGTGGAAGGCTCCCAGGAGCCTTCTGAAAATCCTATCTCTTTCCAATGTTAATCCTTACAATAAAATAAATACATTTAAATTAATTTTAAAATTCCTAATTACTAAACACTAATAAGGGTAACAAGACTATCCAGCATTATCCTAATTAATGACAATATTAATTCTTGCTAGTTAACTCAAGCCAAATCCTCTTTGCCAGAGCAACTATTTAAGGAAGTGTTTTCTTATTAATCCCCAAATACTAGATTTACCTTTTGAGATAAGGGACCTTACATCTGGTCCACTGTTTCTCTCTAGAAAATGATGTTCTGAGTCAAGAATTTTCACACTCTCCCTTACAAATGACCGTCATCAAAACAAAAAAATCTTGGTCTATCTTTTCAGACTGCATTCTTTCTTTTTCTCTTCTGCACTTCAGGCCATGCCTTTAGGCACAGCAGAAGAAACAAAGACAATCCATCAAGAGAGAAGATGGCAAGCAAGAGAAACAGCAGAAGGAACGGCAAAAATGCAAACAGTCTTTATTTCAGGTTGTTCAGAGTCACTGGATTTTCCCTGGGGAAACCTCCCAACACACAGACATATTCAAACAATGATTTTGTTTTCAAAACAGCATCATTCCTTTGACATTTAAACTCACTGGCTGTAGGGTTCAAACTGATTTTGATTTTCACACACAGAAGAGATTTTTACGTTACTCAGCTATTTGGTGTTTCACCTAAGGTACTATTAGCTGCCTCCAGGAGAAGAACACCATGCAGGATGAACCAGTGATTTCTGTTCTGTCATTGTGAATGTGGCCTTCTCCAAGGTCTCCTCAGAAGAGGCACAACAGCTGCCCATGCTGGGCTATGTAACTTTACTCTGAATTGCACAACCCTGGCTGGAGCTGTGGCTCCTTATGGGTAAGTGCAAATCAGGTTACTTGTAAAAGTATCTGTGATATATTCATGAAAGCTGGCAGCTCCAACCTGCACCATCAACTTCCTTCCACCTGAACTCTTTATCCTCTTATGCAGAGTTTAAAAAGGGAGTGATCTCATATTGCAATAGTGTCAGCACCAAAAATTCCCTAGTCAGGGGCTTTTCCCCATCATTTTTTGCTCTGCTTAGTTCAAATCCCTTTAGACATATGGAATGTGACTGCTTTAAAGAAATTAGCCAGATTTTCATAAAAACATTGAACTTGGATAAGGAAATCATAATATTTATAAGCAATAGCAAACAGGAGACTGACACAAACAATATACCCACCCAAATCACAAAAATATAATGAAATACAATGAAAAATACTGTAGGTATCAAATAATATTTTTTGTTTTCAAGAAACACATGCCAGCATATTTTGAGCTGAATCAATCATTACCTTTTTCCTCTTCTGAAAGCTCCTCTATGGGCTCCAGCATATGCACCAAGGGTGCCTGCTCTAATAATGAGGAAGAACAGGAACACCAGACAAAAAGGACAGAAAAAGGTCAAGGTCCAGAGAGGGAAAGTCAGAAAAAACCCACCACACCGATGTCAACTTTCTTGAATGCTGACAACCTGCTTAACCATCACAAACCCACTGCAATATGACTCTTCACTGCCTCGGGGGTACATTTTTGTAGAGGAGACCCTAATAGAATAGTCACTTCAGGAGTGATTCTGCTGTCGAAACACAGGTGTATGGAGTCATCCCAGATACATCAGAGTTTTAAGACATCGGTGCAAGGTTGACTGATACATCACACAACTTCTGGAATGGCACCAGGTAGGCCAGGTAGGGTAGTTTTAGACAGCTACAATGATAGGGCCACCCAGAATACATAAATCAATATTGATGTTCATTTCTCATAAGAAGAATTTTTTAAGATGCATTTAAAATATTATTTATGTGCAATTTTATACTAAAAGTTTAAAAAAGCCAAGTGAAATGGACAAAGTAAACCTCAAAAATATATAGAAAAATATATTAACTCACTATTCCAGAGAGTTGTTAAGTACTGAGTCCATATGTGCAAGACTGAGATTTAACATATGTGTATGTATACATATATACATATATATATCTCATATATATATATATATATATATATATATATATATATGAGATAATTCCCAATAAACCAATTTAAAAAATCTTCAATCACTCCAGTTGAGTAAGATTCAGTATTATCATGTGTTTTAAAGAATTCTTAAAATGTCTGTGCTGCAAACAGCTTCCTAAACACAATGAATTTATAATTCTATAGGCTGTCAGGTACAATTTGCTTCACAAAAAGTAAGTCAGACTACAGTTTATTTACAACTTTATAAACTTATAAGGCATGCTTGAAAATGATTATATGTAGACCAATTCAGGTTTTTAAAATGTTAATATTCACCTTCTGCAAATTAATTGCTATCAATGAAAACTAGAGCTTGAGTGTCTTGTAGGGTTTACAATAAAAACAGGTGTGCAAACTGTACTTCCAGCATTCAACTACTGGCATTATAAGAGAAAACAATTTATTGGTCAGTATTTTGGGCCTACATGCATTTTCCCCATCCTTCAGAAAAAAAAACTCTTCCACCACAAATGGTTGTTACGCTCTTTGGGTAGAAAGGGAGGAATGATGTTGCATGAAGATGTTCTTTGGCATTTCTTGTACACCAGGTACAAACATGGATGCTCTGTGACAGGTAATCACAGTGAAATGAGCATCTGGGGCTAAGTGACACTGCCATATCTCCAATATTCCCCAAGTAAAGGGGATTAAATCTGGTGGCATAAATGCTTGGGCATGGGAGCTGGTGTCTCCATGCTTTCCATGCCTGTGGTGATATTCAGCTTCTCACCTGCTTTTCCAAGCCAATTACCAGACTTAAGATTTGCTCCCACAGAATTTGCACTAAATAAGAAGTTTTTTTAAAATGCTTCTTATACCGTCACAAGTTATTACCAAGATGCAAATACCAAGATATCTTAGGAAAACATTTAAAAGCAAAACTCTGAGAGATAAATAGCCTTCTGGTCTTTCAATCTCTAAGGCTGTAAAATTTACATGCTCTGGCATGTAAATGTTCTGGCCACTGGAACATGATCCTCCACACTACTGCTCCTGGCACACTGCTGCCCTTCACCAAATAAGATTCTCCTGAACAGTGTTCAGACACAGTTTGGAATCATTCCCAAAAGCCTGAAATGTGTCTGTTTAGAAGGACAGACAGAGCCTGAAGCACAGATGAAATTTTCTGGGAAGATTTAATTAAGCTGCATGGGCACTGAGGCCTCTGAGTTTCTTGGCTGAGCTTACCAATGAGTAAGGCAGTTGCTGTGTAGTTGGATTTAATATATGCTTGTTTTACCTGTACTTTACTCAAATGCTCTCTGCTTAAAGGGGCTGACTCATCTCTGCACAAGCCCTTGCCAAGTGACATAATGTAACAGGAAAATCCCAGTCCCCAGAACTCAGACCTGGAAATAGTCTGCTGATCAGGCATAAAAGTACATGCTTCTCTTCCTCAGTGTACCAGAAACAGAGGAAATGAAAAACTAGGAATTACTAAGAACAGGTGCATGAGCTAAGATGCATTACTGTTATGTGTAATAATGTTGTTCACTGCATGGTAACAGAAGAGATCAAATGCTAAGGCAAGAGAGAGTGCAACACCTGAAATTACCAACTTCCCTTATGTAAACAAGCCTTTTCTTTCTCGTCACTCTACAGATATTCTAAGAGTTATCTATTAAACATCACAATGGAATCACATTTAAGAAAAACCATTACTCTGGTTTACAGACAGGTGTGGAGATGACCCCCCTTAAGGAGTCCTCTCCTTATGTTTACCAGAGATGTGCCTCTTCTGGCCATCTGATCATCAAATATTAATTCTAGCCATCATTAAGGCCAGCAGAGGTGTGTCTATCATCCCATATCTTCCAGAGTATCTCTTCTGCCAGCTAGTATGTGTGGAGACACAGATGAGATGTATCAAAAGGACAGGTTACCTTAATTTCTTAGTGGATAATTATACTACTGAAAAATTATGTGCCCAGCATACTTTAAGAAACAATTAAACATCTGTTTTAAAGAGTATTTGAAGACAATTTCTACACAGGGGGAACAGGAAAATATATTTAACAATAATGAAGGATTCAGGCTGTGTATGTTTCATGCATACCATATATTTTTGTCTGCTCTTATCTACTAGCTTAAAAAACCCCAATATTCTGATAGTATTATTGGAAAAGCAGTCTTCTGGCCAAAATTTAAAGAAAAAATCACATCTATTTATGTTGAAATATGAAATGCTAAAAAACTTTTAGCCTGAACAGAAGCAATAAAATCATCTATGGTGTAGTGTCATCTACAGTAAGCACTTCGCATTTGCAATGTAACAGCCTGGGAAAAAATGTAAAATGTAAGCCATGGCTACATTTAATTCATGCTCCTTTAATTTATACTGAAATTACACATACAAAGAGGTGCCAGACCTAATCTGTGATATCTGTAATTTGGACCATTGTTTTTCAATTAATGCAGTTAATATATATTTTCTCCTAACTGACCAATAGAAAGCCACATACTGTACATAAGCAGCAGAAATTAATTTTAAACCAATATTCCTAAGCATGACACTTACCTGAGGCCCCTAAGTTAGGAGCCCAGTCACCTCAGACTCCTTCTACAGTCATCGAAGGGACACAGGCAACTTCAAAGAGCATTCAGATCTTAGTTCAGCTGAACCAAACTCTGAAGGTGCCCCTTTTCTCTGTTTACTGTCTAGGAAGAGTAAGTACTTTAACCAATTTTCCTCAGATGCTTCAGCTATGTCCCTAGTGATAGCTGAGCCTTGGTGTCCACACCATGTTTGTAGACTGAGACACAGGTTTTAATGAACAATCTAATTGGTAGCTGTGCTTTTTAACTACTGTCTTCAATTCCATCTAATATTATTGACCTAACAAAGACTAAATATTGAACAAGTATCAACATTTCAAGTATATAGAAGCCAAAGCCTAATTTTAAAATATTATTTTAAAAAATTGTAATTAATCTGTTGCCTTTTTGTGAGACTGAAGTAATCTTTGAAAGTAAGACCTAAGCTATACCTGCACAAAACCCTACAGGTAGCTCAGAAATGGATAGAAGAATGTTCTGCCAGAATGGCATTCAAGGAGCTCTACTAGCTCTCACAAGAAGTCAGGAATATTAACACAAAAACACCAGACTAACATAGACATTCTCCTTCCTACCTTACACCTAGGATAACTCACATTTGCAACTTGGTTATCTTTTCAAAACACAGATTTAAGATGTGCAGAATGAATACTAGGATGCAAAAGCACCTGAGTGGCTTTGAAAAGTGTACTCAAGTTCACATTAGAGAACCTTTTCTAGAATGAATTAAAAAAAAAGAAGATATTTTATATGTAGGCAATTATTAGATGATCTGTGCTAAATAGATTTGTCTACAGAAGTTACCAGGAAGTGCTTTCCTTTTCATAAAGGCATGAGATGCAGCCATGATGTCTTAATTCAGTAAGTCAATCCCTTGAGGAGTCCTGAAAACTTCGGGAAAGACACCATAACTTCTGCTAACCTCCAGAAAATTAGGTAAGGCAAGTTTAAAAAACAATCCAGAAGGGAAGAAAGGGGACAGACAGAGAGACCTGCAGAGATAAATAAAATAGTAATCAGCAAAGGAATCTGAAAGGAACACCTTCTTTGAGGCTTCATAATAAACTGATGGTGAATCTTTTGTGTATCAGTGGCAGGGATAGCCTTTTCTATCTTGAGAAGTTTCACAAGATGTCACAAACTTCGTATTTGAAGCAGCAAGAAATTATGAAAGATCTGAATGAGCTGATTTAAATTGTCAGAGTACAAAAAATACTAATGTTCACAGGACTGTTTCTTAGGAACTGTGCTCAGTACAAATGAAAGCAAATGTACAAAGGAACTAATGCTTGACAAGCTTGGTGGCTAAGTCCTTAGCAGCAATAATCTTCAAAAAACTTAAATCTTAAATTCAGAGCAATTGCTAAGCTACATGCTGTGAGACTTTTTAGCCAGAACCAGAGCTACTGTTTTGGTGTAATGAGGCTGGCTTAAATGAAAAAGAATTAATTGTTCAAAATGCTATTCCTAATTCTCTGTACTTTATATACTATTACTTTTGTCTGCACAATATTCATCCATATAGTTTAACTCAGGAAGCTATAAGCAATGAACTACTAAACCTTGCATAGTTTAAAAAGAAATCTCTATATTATTCAAATAATGTTACCATAGAATAATTAGCAATAATACAATCAGTTTTCCTTTTTAACTAATTCTTGTCATAACACATAGCTGAAAATGAGCACTACATGAGTTTTTCATTCCTCATCAATTTATTGAAAGCTTCATACACAATGCCCCTTCTGCACAGAGGCATTTTCAGAACTTTTTGTATTTGGTGAAAAAGAAAAATTATCTACATTTTTCACAGACAAATTCCATTTAGTCTCCCTGTGACGGGCTTAAAAACTAAGATAAATAATTAGAAAAAAAGCATTATTTAACTATAATTCAAATCAATAAACTGTTTTTAAACATTTTGCTTGCTTGTTTTTCATTACTTAAAAGGAAAATAAAAAATTAGTTGATCACAGAATATTCGTATAGTAACAAAATTCTCCATTAATTTGCATACTGATTAAAAAACCAAAATAATACTGATTAAAAAAACAAAATTATTTTCACAAAGTACAAAACAAATGTAAATCTAGCTCCCTTGTCCCCCTCCCCTTCTAAAGGATACCACAGTGCCACAAGTTAAAATACCTAAATAAAAATCTATATGTAACCACAGGTATACTGTGGAAGAACTAGGACAGGATAACTGTCTATTTTGATTATTTCTTCTCTATTTTTACTCCTTGCCATTTGAAGTCACATGGAAAATACAGTATTTCAAGACTTCCAAACAAACAGCTCCACATGTTTCCCTATAAAAATTCCATGCAGATGCATGCACCTATCCAGTATATGCATATAATGTACCTATCCAGTATAAGCATATTTTCCATTAGAAAACACAAATTTCTTTCTCAATAAGTTTCATCTAAGTGATTCAATAATATAACTATTCTTGGAAATATTCTCAGATTATTTTAATTTGTTCTTAATTTATTCTTCTCAGTAATGCATCCTTATAATTATTTCATAGAAATTCTCAACTCTGACATAGAAATTATGTTCTTTCAATGTAACTACTCTTAGACCTATGATTTGACAAGCAACATATCTGAGAAGAGCAAGGGTTAGATTTGAAAGTACTGGATCTGGACCTATGAAAAAAACTTACCAGGTGGGGGAATTGATGGACTTGGTTTAGATTCTTGAAGACGCTCTACAGGAGTGTTCACTAAAAAACATAATAATAAAAAAATAGTATTATAATAAAATAATATAATAAAAAAATTGTATTATTGTAAACAGTAGCAGACAAATACAGATTCTTAAATACAGCAATATTTAATAATATTTACAAATCAGGTTTTCATATGAATGGACAAAAAATAAACAAAACATTTACAAAGTAAAAACTGTTCCTTCACAACATAAAAGTACATCTCTATGTATGCTTAGCATTTTTAACACTTCTAGAATAAGGAAAAGAAACTACTAACTAAATCATCACTGGACTAGAATGTGATCATTTTTTTGGTCAAGAGTGCATGATGCCTTTGTGTCACAGGGAAGAAGTCTTGGCCCAAAGCTACTTAGTCAAGATCAGCCTGACCAGGGCTTGTATTCCCCAGAGAGGATCTGCAGCATCCACAAGTGACATCAATGAGTGCAAACACTCATACATCTATAGATCAACTATAGGGTGTAGCCTTGGAGTGAATTAGCACTTCAATCCTACATTCCTCAGATCAGCTTGGGGCTAGAAGCAAATCTGTCTGTGTGCCATGGACTTTTACTTGTCAGTGCTGCAGTGCGAATGAATATGACCAGCTAGAGCTGAAAAGCCACACGGCCACGCTCTCACTAGGCCTTCCTCAATCTATGCCTACTCCCTGCTCTTTTACTCAGTTCAAGCCAGTGTCTTGTTAATACAGCAAAATGGTTTCCAAACTGGGATCAAAATTAATCCATCAGTCTTCACCTATTGCAATCAACTTCAAGTCACTGCAACTACAGCACTAACCATATGGGTGTTTGACGTGCAGGACAATATCCTGAAACACTATTATCAGGTTTAGCTATTTGTAATAGACTTCAGAAGCTAAAAGTATTGCACAGACAAAAATATGATTTCTGAACATTCTTTGAACATCTGTGTCCTAATTGACAAGTTAATCAGTTTTGTTTATTCTTTCAGTATTTTCCCTTTTGTGAGTTCTGCAGCCTAAGGACAGTCAAGTATGAAAAAAATCAATTAAAATTATACTTCATAAAGCAAATCTGTATTATTTACATAATACAAAATAAAGTTGTTCTATTTCACATCTCTTCACTACTCAAGCAATCAACTTTGTACATTAGAAGTCTTTACAGATACAAAGCATGATCTTTGTAAATCATGACATGGAAACAGGTAGGTATCCTGTGAAAAACAAATACATTTCCTGTTCTGATTTTATTTCAGTATTTTGTTAGTCAAGTTGATGTCTGTATTTTTTTCAGCCAGGCTGCAGAAATCAGAAACTAAATCTGTTTTTTCTTACAGTTTGTACTCACCATCATATGTTTTAACACTTGGAGCTGGTTTCACAGACAATTCTCTTATCTAAAGGAGAAAACACAGATACATGAAGAGATACAAATGTAAACAATCAATATCTAGAATGAACATTTAGCATGAAATACCTAGTTTCAGTATTATTCCATAAGAGAAATTATTGGTTATTATTTGGGAAGAAAAATACTACTTCTGTGCCCAATATATATTTTGTTCATGCTTAATGAATGTTTTTGTGCTGTCTTAATGTGCACTCATGCTTTGTACATTCTGTTATTGCAAGTTATAAAGTGAAATGAGAGCAGACTTAGGGGCTACTTCAGCACTTAAGAGTTTCAATACTTTCTTCCTCAGCAATTCATACCCCATTTTGCAAGCCTGGCTTCCACTACAGGGAAACACTGGAGTCTTTAATTGCACATTGATTTTAAATGCATGAACAGTTCTCCTCTATGCTTTACAGGTTCACCTATTTGACACCCCGGGACAAGCACTGAACTAACAGAGTAAAGGAAACATTCTGTCTGTAACGTGATCTAAAGAAAACAGGAAACTTGTGAATCCTATATCACTAAAACAATGTTCTGCACTCCAATTCCCCAAAGAGAAGAACACAATTCATTCAAATACATAGCCACTGTCAGATGGAACTGGCACAAGATATTGAACCCTGATCCTCTTTTATTTATCATTTTGGTTATAGCCAGTAGTTGCCCTATTCACTGTCCTTTAAGTTTGGATTCTGCAAAAGTGTTAGCTATTTCTCAAGCCCTTCTATTTTCCAGGGATTGCGAATGTAGATCTGCGCAACTGTATTTCACAAACACCAAACTTGGACTCCTCTGAACCTATTATACATCTGTGGTCATACTGTTATCTTTCCAAAGGTCACTTTATTGAAGGAAATTCATCTATGATCGTGCTCCATTTTTCCAGCTATAAAATTTGTGAAGGTGGAGGTGTAAAAGCTATTTGTCTTTCTATTCTTTAAGCATTCAAGTATAGGTTTAACATTAATCTCAAGCAAAATGTGTAAAATCAGATTTACAGAGAATGCACCATCTAATAGAGGAATAGGCCACATAATCATGCCATAGTCTAAACTCCAGACTACCCAGATCCTCCCCCACCAATCACCTCTAAAAATCTATAGTTATTTTTCAACAAAACCTTATTTTACGCAAAACCAATTCATTTCCAAACATAGAATCACAGACTATCTCACGCCAGATGGGACCTACAAGGATCAAGTCCAATTCCCTCATTGGACTACCTAAAACTTAGATCTAAGAGCATTGTCCAGACACATCAAGAGCTCTGACAGCCTTAGTGCCACAATCACTTCCCTGGGGAGCCTGTTCCAGTGCCCAACCACCCTCAGGGTGAGGAACCCTTTCCTAATGTCCAATCTGAACCTCCCCTGCTTCATTCCATTTCCTTGTGTCCTATCACTGATCATCAGAGAGATCAGAACCTCCTTCTCCACTGCCCCCCTTGAGGCTGTGATGAGATCACCTCTCAGCCTTCTCTTCTCCAAGCTGAACAAGCCAGGTAACAACAGCTGCTCCTACTAAAATGCCCTCAAGAGCTTTGATCATCTTGTTTGCTCTCCTCTGGATGTGCTGAAATAGTCTGGTGCCCTTCTTATACAGAGGCACCTGAAACTGCACGCAGGACTTGAGGTGATGCAGCACCAACACAGAGCAGAGCAGGACAATCCCCTCCCTCAAGCAGCTGCAGATGCTATGCCTGAGGCACCCCAGGACATGGCTGGCCCTCGTGGCTGCCAGGGCACTGCTGACTCATATTCCACTTGATATCACCTCAAACCCCCAGATCTCTTTCTGCAGGACTTCTCTCCAGCCTCTTGTTCCCCAATACGTGGGTATAACCAGGGTTACCCCATCTCAGGTGGAGAATCTGGCACTTGGTCTTGTTACATTTCACATGGTAATATTTCAAATAATTTTTCTCACACTAATGATACTTTATTTTTAGTGTGAGAAGTAATGTATTTTCAGATTTCAAACACTAGATCTTGTTATGATTAAATCTTTTTGACTATCAAAAATTTTTGGTTTATTAAGCCTTTCTTTATCAAATGTGTTTTAATTCCTGGTACATTCCTGTATCTCTTTTCCAGACCTATTCTTATTTATCAACATAATTTCCAAAGCATGACCAAAACACTCCAGCAATACTATTGCAAACTGCGAATATTGAAAATGCAGCCAGAGAAATATCAAAACCCAGATGCTAGTATAGTGTTTCTCTGTGTCCTGTGCTCTCTGAAACAGAGCGTTTCACAAAACAGACCTGCCTCCTCTGACTATTAATCAGATCATTCTGCTCCTGAAGCCTCTTCTCCAATTCTTCTATCCTCTTCCTGTAAAAGATGTTATTTCTGTTCAGGTCTTCCCTCGCTGATGTTTTGGTGTTCTCAACCTCTGACCGTAACTAGAAAGCAATCAGAAGAAAAGTAACATCATAAAAAAACTATACAAAATATTTTAATGCTATAAAGTCTAAACAAGCAAGCTTCATGCTTAGATACTTTTAACATTTTATTTTCTCAGTAAAAACCTGATGTCTTCTGCAACTTCACTAGGACTAGTATATATTATAGAACGGTTGTCTGGATCACTTTTGAATTACAGAAGGAAGACTACCTGAATCTCAATATAAAGAAAAGGACATACAAACACATTGCTGAGATTGCCTAAAAATAAGATTGCAGGAAAAAGTGTATAGGTCTATAAAAATGTTTTAATTATAAATATTGTCCAGCAATGATACTTTAAGGAGGTGATTTGTGAATTTGTATAATAAACCTAATATATTACCTCCAAATGTGGAAGAAATGGAACATTATTTAGGTGCACCATCCCAAAAGTAATACTTACATTACTTCTCCCTTATTCTATTCTTGCACTGTATGTGGGTGTATCTTTAACTACGTCCTTTTTGGGGACTGTTCCATGGTTCATCCCCAATGTTTTCTTGCCAGAGGAGAAGCATTGGTCAGACCACTATGATCTGCTCAGTTCTTACATGGTCACGCAGATGAAAGGAAAACGAAAGGAAAAGAAGCAAGAGAAACAAAGCAGCAAAGATATTAAAAAGAAATGCAGATGTAAAAAGAAATCTGAGGGGAAAAAAGCTTTGTATAGTAAAATATATAAACTGATGCAAAATAAAATCCCATGGTGTTTTCTCCTGGAAAAGCTGAACAGATTCTGAATTAGAAAGCTACAACAGAAAAAGCAATAGAGAAGTGATAGGAAGGAGAAAAAAAAGACTGAGACATATGCCACAGGTCCATGGTAGCAGCAGGTACAGGGTAGATGAAAGCTACATGTTGGCAAGTCATACCTCAACTATTCAGCCACATAACATAGAAAATACTGTATAATGCAGTGCTCACAGAACCAGCTGTAAGCACTTCAAAAGACAGATACAATTTCAGTTTTCTGTCAGACTCTGAAATGATAAATTCATTTTCAACCCTTGCCTTAACTGAAACACTAAGATCCTACCATAACAGAAACACAGAGATAAACACAGCTAAGAGGACACGCTCCTATTAACTCTTGATATTGGCAGATTACTAGAGCATTTCAAGACCTACTGAAAGAGAAAATTTTTAAAAAAAAGTCTCCTTTAGGTGTAAGTGGTCTGCTGTGCCACTTACCAGGGATGTTTCTGTCTCATGGTCCTGACACTTGGCTTGCATACAAGACACCCACTTCTTTTCCTGCATAGAGGAAATCCATGTTAATTCGTGCAAACATTTAGTTTGAAATATGCAGCTTTGTTTCTTGTTAATAGCACACGAGCATTTAGTTTGATACATGCAGCTTCATTTTTCTAAAAAAAGCATAAATACCAAAAAGATGACAGATTTGATGAAAATTGAGTAACCCAGTATTTAATGCCTAGAACAGCTGATTTATACATCTGAGTGTGGTTTTCTTATCAATCACTCCAGAAACTGTATTTCCTCTCTGATTTGTATATGCAGTCACTGTGAGTGAGAAATACACAAGCATTTTGATACATCTCTGTGTATTAACAAAAAGAGTAGTAAGAGTAGGGGGGTTTCCCTCTAAAGAATGTAATTTTGAGCACTCATTAACATTGTATTTTGCATAAAAATGACAAAACCAAAGAATTAACATATGAGTTTTAGACTGAAGCCAATTTTCTTTGATGAAATAAAAAAAAAACTCCATAAAGCAAAACTAAGTTTTGCACATCTTTGCACAGAAGTGATCAAACTTCTGTGTAATACCAGCAGTAAACAAAGCTCTTTACATCCCAAAAACCATGAATGAAAACAAAAGGCACAGGTTGGAAAATCCTGTCAGAAAGTTTCCTAATTTTCTTTTTCATTTTGGGAAATGGAATATTCCAATTTTTCTGTAAGTGGCCTCATGGATGAGAAAACATAAATGCTTTATTAGAGCCTTCTGGAATTGAACTGCCACCACACTTGGCAAAGACAGATATACTTAATCATAAAGAATAAGAGAATATCAATAAATAAGCAAGAATTACTTCATTTATAAAAGACAAAGAAAATAAATCCTTGTTTGCCATTATATGGATAGTATTAAATATATTAAATCTTTTAAACCAGCTGGTTTTGGCATTAAAAATAATGAAAATTTTACTTAGGTATTTCATATCCTACTCAAAGATGAAGAAAGATAAAAAGAAAGCAAGTAATCTGTCAAAAGCAATACATTAAGTTACAGTGTTACCTGTTTTTCCAGAAGTCTAACCACATATGGATGATCCCGAAGATGATGAGGTGTCTCCTCTGTAAACTCATGGCTGTCTTTCAGTACTCCTAAATTGGATTTTTGCTGCATATTGGACTTTTGTAATTCTAACAGTTGCTAATAGGAGGGAGGAGGAATACAAAATTTTCTTTAAACACAGTTATGCAGAGAGTTATTGCATCAGATACTTCTCCCATTTCTCGTGAGGTCAGCATTTATCAAATTTCACGTCATCAATAATATCTACATCTAAAATAAATATGACTTGTAAAAGTACACAGGACCTAGCAGCTACAAAATGTAAGCTGCTCTGCTAATGCCATGCAGATTTGATTTCCGACCCAGCCATACTTTTATGGCTTTCCAAAGCATGCATTGAAAACAAATGAATTCTGTCAGGACTGTAATGCAAAGGTTAGTGTCCTTCACACCACTTATGGAAATATTAACATAAGGATACTTAAAATGTAGCATCCACAACAATATCTACTAACCTATAAACAGGCATTCAAAGGCTGAGGAGTACAGAAAAAAAAACTGACATAACTGCTGAATGGATCATTCATTCATACAAAGCAATCCTTAAAATAAAAAACCTGTAACCTGAAATTATGGTAATAAAATACCTGTATACAAAGATACAATTATAGCTAC
The DNA here is from genome assembly GCF_015832195.1 of Motacilla alba alba. Lineage (NCBI taxonomy): Eukaryota > Metazoa > Chordata > Aves > Passeriformes > Motacillidae > Motacilla > Motacilla alba. The sequence goes on from NC_052016.1 coordinate 83,856,080, forward strand.
CATTCAATCATTATTTTTAAGAGTTCTGTAGGAAGAGCTTTACAATGACTATATCACATTTCAAATATGTGAAATTCACTGCTATCTACTGTAAGGGATGCTTCATGCTTTAAAATGTTCGAAAATTTAAATTGCCTACATTTTCTAAGGTTGAATTTCTTGAATGTAAATCCTTAAGCTCTTTTGTAAACATATCTTTCACTTTTTCTATTTGATCAGCAAATTTCTCTCTTTCCTCGTCTTTCCATTTATGAAATGATTGTAGAAACTCTTCTTCTTTCGATTTTTGCTGCTCGCATTCCTGAAATTAAAAAAAAAAAAATTATTGGTGATTTTTCCTCACGTTCAATACAAATTCAAGCTCCCAAGCTACATGTGGAATGCAGTCACTTTCAACATTTGGGAAATCCTGTGACATCAAAAAACATAACATCAGGGTTTTTTTAAGAATTTTAGGGTAGCAAACTATACATTTTGCCAGCTAAACAAGTATGCTTCAAAACAGTTCATTTTGGCAGTTCATTATTTTTCACTGAAAAACACACAAATTACCTTACTTGGTCATATCAAAGATCCACTTAGTTCAGCATCCTGTTTCTCACAAAGCATGTAAGTAAGAAAGGCTAATACTGGGGCAAGCAAACATGCATGTTCTCCTTCACATTCTCTAAGTTGCCAGCTGTTTTCAGCTCAGAGGACTTCTGGAGCCTGATACAGTCCTGTGAACTTCATTAACTGCATAAACTTCAATATGTTTCTCCTCATACACTTTGCAGTCATCCCCTGTGGCTGCATCAGCTTTAGCAACTGCAACGCCTTTTGCCAATGAGCTCCACAAGCTGCATGAAGAGCCCTGCACTTTTCTTTTTGTAGTTAAGTTTGGATCTGGCTCCTGCTAGGTACATTTGATGGATTCTGAGCCCTGAACTGGAGAACAGAGAAAATGGTTCATCACTATTCCCACTGTGTAACTCATGACTTCACAGGTATCATTATCTTACCCTCCATCTTCATCAGGCATTTGTCTCTTTTTCAGACTGACAACTCTCGGCATGCTCAGTCATTCTAAATACTGACTGATCATCTTTGTAGCCCATCTCCATAACTTTTATAGCTCTATCCTACCCTTTTTGAGATGAAGGGACTAGACTCACACAACATATTTAGGCTGTGGTTTGCACAGTGATTTTTTTCAAATAATTGGTAATATTTGATTTTCTTTGCTAGCTGCTACTAACGTTTCCCCAGGGCTATGTATCACAAGCTTAAGATCTTGCCCTTCAGTAACAGCACTCAGCTCAGAATCCACTGTTTCATAGATGAAATTAGAACTATTTTATCCCTATATGCCTTTACCCCACTTCATCCATCAGATTACTTCAACCATTCCACTACACAGTGATGAATTTATGTATAGTTCTCAAATTGCCTAAAGTCCTGAATTTCACTGCCCAGGACATATATATCTTTTAGGAAACACCAACATTTTTCCATCACAGCATTCACTCTGAATTTGTTCTCTGTAACATGCAATCATCGTACAACTAGGAAGAATGGGATCATCTGTGTCCTTCAATCAAGGATAAGATCTTCTGCTCTTTCAATCAAAAGACAGTAACATTGTGCCACCTGAATTGACAGTGGATGTCAGTCATGGCAGACAAACTGTAACCAGTCACATCACACATTTCTATCTTCCCTGACATCCCAGAAAAACAGAGAAGTTTTGAAAGCTTCTTGTTGTGTAACACTGCAGACTGTAGCTTCAGGACATTTCAGGTAGTCCCCTTGCAGTTAGGAGTCTCAGCTAAGAGAAGTGACTTAAAAAGAGGCCCCTAAGGCACCAAAAAATCTCCATTGCACTGTTATGAATATCTCATAAACAAAACAATGCTTCGGGGGCAGGAGAAATATGTTATAGATGTATTTCTCAAAAGCTAGGCACAGAATGAATGAGTAGAATACCTTCCACATGTCCACATAGGGCCAAGACCCATTATTCTGGCAGTGCCTGCACTCCTAAGTGAAACTCTAGCAGCTTTTGATTTGGTCGTTCAGGACTTTTGAAAATGGAAGCTGAACACTTCCAAGAAAGGGGAAACAAAAGGACTGAAAAAAGAGAAGTCTGAAGCTGAGTTCATGGAAAGCAACACTCCATGTTTTACAGAAGATCAGGGTTTCCTCTGAAAACAAGGAAGAAAATAATCATCCATCGTAGACTATCAGGTTGGAAGGATCAAATTGGATTATCCTCTAGGATAATCTGATCCAGCCTTTCTTAACAACAGCACAAACTAGACAAGGTGGCCCAGGACCTTGGCCAGCTGAATGTTGAAAGTATTCAACTTTGGGAAATCCAGTACTTCTGTGGATTGAGTGAACACAGTTCAAAGTGCTAATTCTTTTCAGACATTCACATTACTTAGTAAGTATTACCTTAGACAACCTGGCCAAATTAGCCTTTTGTTCAAACTCTAACTGGGACTTGGTGAGCTGCAACTGCTCCTTCAGTTTTTCAATCTCATCCTGCAATTTTTCTATATTCCCTTTCTTCTTCTGTTCTGTTTAAAAGAAACACAGATTTTAAGAAAGTTTGTTGCAATTTCTGGAACTGTAATACTTACTGCAAATACATTTCTAGTGTTTCAGTAACATTTTCACAAAGTGTGCCTTAGACCATTTCCCCTCCCACTATCACGATTTTTCATAGATGCTTTTAAATACATCTGTTCTCTGGACTGCTAACTTATCCTCAAATACTTGTACCACTGACATGTGAAATAGTTTATGAAACATTTACATGAAAAAGTATTCTATAACCTTATTTCAAAGGAATCTAAGCAACACAGACTCGTAAAAAGGATGTACAAAGGACTAAGTGATCCTCAGTTATTCAATCACTTAGGTTAAGTTTATTCTAAATAACTTTTGTAAGGAGTCCAGTTGGAACACAGCAAATTATTTATGTGGAAAGAATTGGGGGAATATCAAACAAAAAATGTTAAAATGTGCAAAAATCACAGCAATCTTCAACTGTGAAACATTTTATCAATTTACCAATTATTTACTTGCTCATCATCTGGGAATTGGAATATTATTTCAGAAATAACTGAATGGGATATATTCCCTAGAGAGCCACTTCAGGATTTTATACAACAATTACTTCAACTGTTTCCACAGCAACTTACACTATCATTTTTATCAAGCGTAAGGCGCACAAGAGCTTCTTTCTTCTTCCAATATATTCACATTTCCTCAGCTGCTTATTCAGACCCCTCTCACTCTTGCTGCAATTTCATTTGCCTGACAAGCTACACTTCAGACCTCATTATACTCTTTCCACTTTTTCTCCTCCGAAATGCTCCTTTTTTCCTAACTTGTTTCTAATCACTGTTACTTGTCAATACTTGTTAGACCTTAGTAATAAACCATAAGCATGCAGCCTATCAGGAAGGAGAGGAATTAGATATGAATGAAGGAAACTTTGAGATCATTGTTTTTCAAACTAAACATCTTTTAGTGAAGAGAGAAAAAAGTATGCAAGTTAATGGTAACGCAACCTTAAGTATCACAGATAGATGAAGTTAGACTGTTCTTAACAGTTTCTCTTTCTCACTACATTTTACAGTCAGTTTATTTCAGGAGAGCCTGATCCTATTCAAACTGATTTCAGGTGGAGTGGACTATTTTTGTATTAACAATTATTATATATTTACAAAATTTATTTTCCTTAATGCAGCTTGTACATTTTACCCACACCTTCATAACACACATACTTAAAGAGAAACTGTGTTCTGAAATGTGCTACTGGCTAAAATATTCAACAGAAATGCTAGTTTGAAAAGATGCTGCAGAAACGGCACACAGGTTTTTGTTAACTCTTTTCCAGAGACTGAAACATACGTTGCCCAATACATTGTAACAGTCAGTGGTACTTGCATTCACACAAACTGGGATCTGCCACTCAGAAATGAAAAGTAAAAACTTTTCTTCCAAGTTACACAAAATCATGGACTGCACATCCTCACTGTATTTACACTTCTCTAAACCACCTCTCTCAATTTTTTTGATAACATTAAAGTACATACCAATCTCAGACTCTCCTGGGTGACGCCTTTGAATGTGACTTTGTAAAAAGGAATAGGTCATAAAAGCCTTTTCACAAAATGGACACTACAAAAAAAACAAAACAAAACAAACAAACAGTTCAAAACACATTAGTAACATCTTTTTGGTAAATACAGTGGTAAAGGTTTTTAACAGGTTATTACATTTTGTTCATATGCATAAAAAAGGTAACGTTAACAAGTTCCATCTAACAAGAAATAAGAACAAAAATTCTCATGGTACCAAATTACTGTAAAGTCATTAGTATATATTAATGCTATTTAACATTTCACAGTGACGGTCATGAGCAAGAATCTGATTGTCCTAGGCACTGTATAAACTGAACAGAACAGACTCTGGCCAAGCAAGTTCAAATTCAGGTATAAATCAGAGATAATGATTCATATATATGTACGTAGAGAACTACAAAGAAAAGGCATGGCAACCCTCTTCAACACAATACACCGACTCCAGCCAACTAGTAGCTCAGATGTTAAGATTCATGCAACATCACAAAGTAGAGCACCACACAGCTGGAAAAAACAATAAAGATGGGTTTGACTATATGAGTTGTAAGATGGCACTACTCAAAGGACATGTAAAATACTCAGACATTTCAACCAAGGTAAAGTAGCTGTGCACAATTTTGTAAGAAAAGGTATGTAACTACATTAGTATGCCACCTAGAATCCTTCTGAAGCACCAAGTTCTTTCAATTACTGTTTCTATAATTAACCTACTAGTTCTGAGTATAAACTTGAAGTCAAATTTGGATCCCACCCTTTTTGAAATATCCTTTTTGTTCACCTTCAAAATACATTCTACTAATGTTCAGAATATAGTAAAAATAGATGGGTAGTACAAGGACAGAAGCTGTAACATACTTTAGGACTATGCATGAGGGCCCCTCATCACTTTAGGGTCATTCATTACCTCTGTCTCATACTTTTTTTCAAATAAATACATTTTAACAAACCACAGACACTCAAAAAAGTCATTTTTACTTATCAGTGTGATATAACACTAAGAAACCAGCTTAACAGGTTCAAGATCTTGTCACCATAATCAATGCCAGAAGGAGGATCTGGGGAGCTACAAGCGTGTGAGCCCAGCCTTGGTGCCTGGCAATGTTCTGGAAGAGATCATTTTCAGAGTGATCACATACAGGACAACCAGACAATCAGACCCAGCCAGCACGGGTTTAGGAAAGGCAGGTCCTGCCTGACTAACCTGATCCTTTTATTACCAGGTGACCTGCCTAGTGGGTGAGGGAAAGGCTGTGGATATTGCCTACTGGACTTCAGCAAAGTCTTCGGCACCATCTACCACAGCATTCTCCTGGAAAAGCTGGCAGCTCATGGCTTGGACAGGTGCACTGTTCTCTGGGTTAAGAACTGGCTGGATGTCCAGGCCCAGAGAGTGCGGTGGTGTCACATCCAGTTGGCATCTGGTCCCTGTCATGTCCCCAGGGATCAGTGCTGAGGACAGCCCAGTTTAATATGTTTATTGATGATTTGGATGAGGGGACTGAGTGCACCTTAAGTACTTTTGCAGACAATACCTATTGAACAGGAATGTTGATCTGCTGGAGGGTAGGAATGCTCTGCAGAAGGATCTGGATAGGATGGATTGACGGACAGAGGCCAGCTTTATGAGGTACAGCGAGACCAAGCACCCGGTCCTTCACTTCAACAACAAAACCCCCTGCAGCATTACAGGCTTGGGACAGTGTCTGTAAAGCTGCTCAGTGGAAAAGGACCACAGGGTGCTGCTGGTCAACAGCTGCTGAACGTGAGCCAGTGTGTGCCCAGGTGGCCAAGAAGGCCGGTGTCATACTGGCTTGTATCAGCAGTAGTGTGGCCAGCAGGAGCAGAGCACTGATTGTCCCTCTATACCCAGCCTTGGTGAGGCCACACGTCAAATCCTGCGTCCAGCTCTGGGCCCCTCACTACAAGAAGGACATTAGGCTGCTGGAGCATGTCCAGAGAAGGGCAATGGAACTGGTGAAAGGTCTGGAGGGTAAGACCTACCAGGAACAGCTGAGGGGGCTGGAGGTGTTCAGCCTGCAGAGAAGGAAGCTCAGTTCTTATCACTCTTTGCAACTGCCTGAAAGGAGGGTGTAATTACATAGGGGTCAGCCTCCTCCCAGGCAACAAATGACAGGACAAGAGGACTTAGCCTCAAGCTGTGACAGGAAAGGTTCAGGCTGCACATCAGAAGGAATTTCTTCATTAAAAGGGTGGTTAAACATTGGCATGGACTGCCAAGGGAGGTGGTGGAGTCACCACCCTGGAGGTGTTCAAGAAATTAATGAACACTACACTTAGTGCCATGGTCTAGTTAACAAGATGTTGATCAGTCAAAGGTTGGACTTGATGATCTCAGAGGTCTTTTCCAAGCTAAATGATGCTATGATTATGTGAGATTCCTAAATTTCATATTATATTTAAAATGCTGCCACTGGTAGTCGGGTATCCTATAAAATACACTTTTCAGCAAACACTAAAGTCATGAATAATTGAGACAAGTTTTGTTGAGCAAATGCAAGACCTAATATAAAACCAAAATAAAGTGATATAATATGGCAGCAAAGCATTACTGCCAACCAAGAGGGAGCTTACAGTGTAACAGATTGCACATGATTTACAGAACTAAATTGGCTGTGAAATAATGTTATCCATTCAAGCACAAACTTCATGTCAGTTTGACTTGCTAGTAGTGAAAGAAAGCTCTTACTGCAGGAGACAGGATTAACACAGGGGATAGTTAGGTTTTGAATTATGCAACACTTTTCTTGCAACTACTTTTCAGTGTTAACTACAACATGCACTTTATGCCCACATTGTACATGAGAATGCAAGATTTCTGAAAAAAGTATCAAAAAAGTGAAAAATATTATTTAAAATTAAATTTATATTACTCACATGAAGGTACTGACCAACAAGACTTAAATTTATGACTTGTAGGTATCAGTACCATTTTATAGTAGCATTTTATGGTTAAACTTACATTGATCTTGGATTAAAGGCATTACATTTGAATTCCAAAACATTTACATTAGCTCTAAAGTGCACCTCCACTAGAAAAGCCTTATTTGTAAACAAGTAACAGGCTTATTTGCAAAACATCCAAGATTTTGAGGGGATGGAATCTGAACTACCCTTTCAGGAACACCCTCTCAGGAACACCTCTCAGAAAAGCCCCTATTATCTGGCAACGAAGATCATGGCACAGATAAATATCACAGAGCTATTGTTTACTGATCACACTGCTACCCCGCATTTGCAAAAACTGGGAAGAGTATAATTTATTTTGGCATTCAAACTCAGAATCCTGAAAACACTGTAGGAACTTCAGGTATTGTTCAACATCATTCCCTAAACTCATTTTTCTCATGTGAACTTAAAAAACTTCTAGACAAAAGAAATAGAAGAATGAAAGGGGGGAGGTGAGATCAGAAGTTTACTTCATATGAAATCAAATTACAAATGGGAAATAGATTTCCATCTCTGTTTTACTGCAAATGTCATTGAACAGATTAGCAATGAGACAAGTTCACTACCACGTTTTTCAGCTTCCACAGAGACAGGTGCACACTACAAATATTTCCAGAAATTTTGATAATATTTGGCAATCACAGTATGAGAACTATTAAAGTTCATACTAAAAATAGTATGAGAACTATTAAAGTTTACACATAAAATGACACATTTCTCTTTTGCAACACAGGACAAATTCCTTTGTGAGTTGTACAAAGGTTTTTTTTAAATAATACCATATCAGCAGCTTGTCCTCGAGACTAACACTTGAATGCATGAACCTTGCCTCATGTATAGTTCTACTCTTGGGGCATAAGGTACCTTTTCCCTTACAGAAACATTCGAGCCAACTTAGTTGATGTCTTAAATATTGAACTTTGCCTGTAACTTTAAACATACAGGGCTAGTCTGAAATCATGTCAAGTCTGTGTCCAGTGTACCCTTTAGACTTCAGATTACATTTGAAGCCAAAATTTGCATTCCTGAAACCTGAAAATGCTGACACTGAAAAATACTTAGATCAAACTACCACACCATTGTAGTGAGACAGAAAACCCCTCCCAATATAAACAGAGCGCCATGACACTGTCAGTCACAACAGCTGTGTATTAAGGTTCTTAAGGAAGACCCTTTAGGAACAGATTGTTGTGGAATCAGACTGAGCTAACTCACTGAAGCTCTTTACCATCTTGCCTGAGTCACCTCTGAGTCACACACACAAGCAGAAACTTTGTGCCTGGAGAACATCAGTGCAGGACAGTGACTTCTCGCAGAGAGTGCATTACTGCTCAGCATCAGTTCCAATGCATTTGCCCTGGGTGTTTTCTGACCATGCAGCTGACAGACAAGGAAAGACAGCAACACAACAAAGCAGTAACATGTTTATCATAGGTTTTGTATGTGTGTGTATCTGACATTTCAAATGCATCTAAAGTGAATCCAAGAGTAAAGAGCACCTGTTAGTAAAAAGAGGATTTGTTAAAGATGATGTAGCATTCTCCCAAGAGTCTTTGAAACACAGGTGGAAAACAAGTGCCAGCAATGCACTTCCTTTTGCAAGGGCACTGGTCCTTGCAGTTCCAGCCTTTCACCCAGCAAGCAACTGCACGCCAGCAGAGTGGGGCAGCTCTGTCGCCCATCCCAGCAGGCTCAGAGCTGACAAGGTGGGGGTGACTGGGCCACCAGGCCCCCTCCTCTCACCTGGTGGTAGTTGGCTCGTGCCTCCAGCATCATCTGCTGGGTGCTGATCATCTTCTTCCTCCGCCGGCATTCCTCCTTAAGCCCCTGGATCTCATGCAAGCGCTGGGCCACCTCCTTGCTCAGCTGGTCACGCTGGGCCTGTGTCTCTCTCAAGGCCTCCTCCAGGCTGCCGAGCTGGGCGCTGAGGTACTCCTGGGAGTGCAGCAGGTACTCGGTAGAGAGCTGCGCCAGGCGCAGCAGCTTCAGCAGCAGCGGGTCTGCGGGGCCCTGGCAGTGCGGGCAGCACTCCCGCTCGGCGTTGCAGAAGGTGACATGCTCCAGGTGCGCCTGCAGGACCGCCACGTCCCCCTCCCGCGACACCCGCTCCACGTCCACGGTGCTCAGCCGCCGCCAGTCCGGGTTCTCGTGCCGCGCGCGGAACTGGAATGCGGGAAACGCCGCCGGCCCCGCGCCGGGCCCGGTTCCCGGCGGGTGATAGGTACGCTGGGAGAAGGGCTGCGGGAGAGAGACACGGCTCAGCCCCGGCCGGCGCTCCCCGCCCCTCCGCCCGCCCGTCCCGGCGCTCACCATGTCCGGGCTCCGTCCCTGCGGCTCCGCTCGGCGCCGGCGTCCTCCGCGTCGCTATAGCAGCCCCGGCCTGCTCGAAGGGAGGCGGCAGTGACGCCGGGCTGCGCCACCTCCCGCCCGCCCCGCCGCTCCCCGCCCCACGGCCCTCCGTCTCCGTGCTCGGTACAAACCCCATCCTTCTCCCTCCCGGCATCCTCCTCCCGCGACGCCTCCACAGCCTCCTGGCAGCGCCGCGCTAGGGGGCTCTCTCCCGCGGGTCCCGGTGCTCCCGCTGCCCCGCACGCAGCGCATCCTTTACCATCTTCACACGCTACTCGCATCAACAAATGTATCCTCGGCTCCGCTCTTATGTTTATGCATCTTTGACACAGCTACACAGCATACGCTTTCTCCCTCCACATTCCCTTCACTTCTTTGAAGTCTGTACATGCCACCCTTCTCGCACGTTCACTGCATCAACGTGCCTCCCTATCCTGTGCCTTCTCCGTGCCGCTCCTGACTCCAACCCTTGTCACTCCTCCACCCCTGTGCTGTCCCGACTTACACTCCTCTACCCCTGTGCTGTCCTGTGCCCTTCTCCAGCCTCGCCTACTCAACCTTCTCCCAGATGTGACAACACCTGTCACCTCCCCACCATCAGCATTCATAGATATGTCGTTTCTCTGTACATCTTCATGCTGCTGCACCCTCATCTGCCTCAGCTGGTAGCTCTATGCAATCTGCCCAGTGCAACTCCATACCCCTCCCAATGCCCACACACCTGTCGGGTGCTTTTCAAACACCTTCCTCACCTTAACACGGTCACACACTTTGCAGGCTGCTTCCACCCTCTTTTGTCATTCATCACATCAACACACCTCTGCCTGGTATCAGCACACACCAGACCCACTCCTGCAACCACACAACCCTACAACCTCACCACATCTGTCGTTCCTGTCTCATTCTACTGAGCCCAAACACTTCAGCCCTGTGAAGCACCTCATGCCTTGCGTACATCACCTATTTTACCATCCATATGGTAAAATAGTTTTCTTCAATGCAACCAACACCTTCTGCCTATATCCCTGCCCCACCTCAATCCCCAGTGCTCCCCAGTTTGGTGTTTCCCTTGCTCCTACTCAGTTGCTTCAAACACTGTTTCTAAGCAGCAGCATCTTTCTCCTCCATCACACAAAATTCCCTATTCCACTCTTCTCCAAAAACCTGCTCTTCCAGTTACCATTTCTTAATATTTCAGTGCCCTAGCTACATCTGCCTTACTGCCATGTTCCACATTTATATCTCCCTAACTTTTCCATCCCTTCCACACATATTTTAGTTTTTCATCCTCTTGGTCATTCCTAGATACATACCTCTCCAAGAACAGCCACACAATATATATATCTGATCATACAGTCCATTCATAGATTCCTCTCCACCATGCATTATAGACTCACAGAGATGTTCTCAAGGGACCTCTGGTGATCATCGTCCAGTCCAAATTTCTGCCGCACACTAGTTCACATCACCTGTAGCATTTAAGATGAACAGATAATCCATGACCTCCCTGTACAACCTGTTGCATGTCTGTGCTCTCCTCCCGATGAAAACATTTTTCTTAATGTCTCGCCGAGTATCTGCTATTACCAAGATTAAAAATGGTTTGAATATTTTTGCCACTATTGTTCAAGTAACTGTAGGCCACTACTAGAGGGCCCCTTTTCCTTCTCTTCACCACACTAAATAAGCCCAGTTCCCTCACCTTCTTTTCACAGACCATGTAGACCCTAATTATGTTAGGCCTCTTCTGTTCCCTTTCAGCTCCTCCACATTGTCATACTCCCTCTTAGTATTTGCCTCCTAGGGACTTGTAATGAACCGCACCTCTCATCTGCACTTTGATATTGCCCTCTCCAATATAAACAGTAACATGTCTACCAGTTATCACAATATAGAACTACTTCCACAAAAATACCAGCAATGTTGTTACATGCACCAACACAAGCACCCTCACAAATTACAAGCTCTTCGTTTAATGTAGATTTCTATGTTGGTTGTTGCTTTTTGGACCTTGAACCTTAAGCCTACTGGTCACACTTACACCCAAGGTTCAGTTCCATTTAGATTCTTCCATCACTTACCACGCCACTTGTTTTTAATTTAGAAAAGATACTGTGTGTTTGCAACATTGCAGTCTTCTCCTGCAAGAATGACATTTTTGCCACCTCCTTTTCCACTAGCAGAGTCTCCAGCAAATCTTCAAAGAAATATATTTAACTTTTTTTATATATATCAAATATAGATCTGCCATATTACATATAATGAAATCTAACTCCCAAAGATCTAAGCCCAATATGTGCTCCATCTATTTGACATAGGAGAAATTTCTTCACATAAAAAAAATGTGAATTTTGAAAGCTACCACTTCGTGTGTCAAGCAGAAGCAGCCCGAAAAAGCACACATTAAATAAGGGCCTTTCACTGACAGATGCATGTCTTTAACTGAATGTGACCTTGCAGTGGTACATCATCTGTCCATCATATAATGGTCTTTACTGGAATGCACCTTAAAGACCATCTAGTTCCAACCAGCTGCCATGGGCAGGGTCACCTTCTAGTAGACCAGGTCACTCGGAGCTCCATGTAACCCGGCCTCGAACACTGCCAGGGATGGGAGGGGCACCACGAAGTTGAAAAGAGGCACAAGCCGCCCAGGCATCTCGATGGAGACAGAAAGACGGAGCCGGTCCTTTTCGATCTTTTTTCCCTTTTCTTTCTGCCGGATTCACTCTGTTCTGGGAGTTGTGCCCATGAGGAATTTAGGGTCATCACCCACCCTCGAGGCCTCTTCTGTCAAGGGTGGCACCGCTTGCGCCCCCGGCCACCCCTCCTCTCCGGGACGGGCGGCACGGGGGAAAAGCGGCGCTTCCCCGCGGCGGTGTCCGCGGGCCAGGCCCGGATCCGGCGCTTCGGGAGGCGGCCGAGCACGGTCGGGCCTGCGGGAGGCCCTGAGCCGGGCTCCATCTGCCTGCCAAAACCTCCGGCTCCGCTTCGGAGCGCGGCCGCCTCGCCGCTCCCTCCCGCCTGCCCCAGGAGAGAAGCCCCTCTCGACTCTGCCTCCCGCCACCCTCCCGCGCCCGGGGTGGGGGGCAGAAAGAGAGAGCCCCGCGCTCACCTCCGGCTGCAGCTCCGCGGGTCTCGGGGGGCGCCGCAGGGCGCGGAGGGGCGGCGGGGCTGCGGCCGCTCCCGCCCCGGCCGTTACCGGCGGTGCCGCGGCTGCGCCCCCCGGCCTCCGCCGGGCCCGTCCCGCGCCGGCCCGCGGCCCCAAGGCCGCTCGCGGGGGGCGGCTGCGGAGGGGTCGGCGGCCGAGGCAGGCGAGGGCTCCCCCGCTGCCCGCCGACTCTCGCTCCTTGAAAACCTGCCCGGCAGATGTTGATGCCCAGGCGGGATGTGCTTTGTCTTGGTCTCGAGCCTCTCCGACCGACAAGCAGCCTTTTCTCTCCCTTTTTGTAAAGTGTAAGGGAAGTTACAAGAAGCTTTGGAAAAGCTGTCTTTGGAAATTCAAGGCACGTTTTGCCACGCAGTCGCCGAACACGACACGTTTAAACCTGTGGAGCAGCGAACTTCTCAGCGCGATGGGGAGTCCCCGCCGGCGCGGGGCGGGCGGCGCCGCAGGGCCAGGGCAGCGGTGGGGCGGGGGCAGGAACCCGCCTGCCCACCGAGATGGATGGGGGGTCTTGAGGAGCTGCAGGATCCCATCTGTCCGCCGAGCTAGAGCGGGGTCTCGGGATCTGCAGCATCCTGCCTGCCCACCGAGCTGGAAAGGGGTTTGTGGGGCTGCAGGAACTCGCCTGCCTGCCGAGCTGGAGGGAAGCCCGAGGCACCGAGAGCGCAGTGATAATCTCCAGCGGGAGAAGGTGAGGAGCTCTCATGAGAGTTTTCTGACATTTGCAGGGAAACACTATGTTCCAATACCAGGATAAGGCTGGGAGTATGCTTTCCTGCAGGTATCTTGAACGAAGTAATGTCAGGTGAAGTTGTTATTTTCAATGAAAATATGTATTGTATCATGCAGATAGATAATTCCAAAAGCTACAGATTATTCTGATTTGATTCCTCTCCCCTGTAAAGGTTTTGAATTGTGTTTTTCCATTATAAACACTGTGCAGCCTTTGTGGCCACAAGGAAAATTTCAAACAGTTTGTATTTAATATAAATTATGCTGGCAAATTCAGTGATGGAAGTAATCATTAGACATTTACAACACCTAATCTTCATTTAGGAATTCCATTTGGCATGGGATACACCACTGTGTTTTCCAAAGTACAGACTTAGTGAGACACCAACTTACCTTACTGAACCATGAAATTCTGTTGCGACAGTATAGATAGTGGGTGCATACGCTGTGAACACCAGCTTTAAGAGAAGAGGTAATCATTCTGGTGCTTCAGTTTTTGATGCTCCAAGGTTACCTCAGCTTCAGTCACTGATGGGTGTTCAGTCCAGAGGATCAGGCTAGTCTGAAGGAAAACCTGAACATATATCAAATGTGGACATGCAGTCCTCAGTACTAATGACTTTTGCTTCTGCAGATTTGCATCTGTTGGGCTACTAAAGCAGGCATTGCCAGAAGAAGATGCTTTATGAAGGCTTTAGTGTGGTAAACCTTAATTAAGAGAGGACTTTGAAAACCTGCAGTGTGATAGTCACAGCCTCTATGGGTCAGGCCTAGAGGCAAATATGCAATACAAGTTGATGAGCACTTTATGCAATACTTGGAGCACTCAGAGTGCAAGATGAACAAGTGCAGGCCTTTGGGTGCCCAAGAAATTTTATACCCCATGCCCTTAGAATGCCCTAATGGCAACACCAGTCTGTTCAGCATGCCTTCTAAGGATCTCTCTTGCTATGAAAGTGGTTTTTTTATATCAAAGTAAATGCTAACTGTGTGCAAAAATGGTGGAAATGCTCTTCAGTTGATGAGGGGAGAGGTATATGAAGTGTGCAGAAATGTGGATTTTGGTTGCTTATTCTAGTATCTGTTTAATACAAAATACACAAGCAGGCCTCGGATGAGAGCTATAACCAAGATTTTTATGCTGAAGGGGGGGTATCTCACCCTTTCATTCTTTCACTTTTAATTTGTTCCAGAGCTTGATTAATCTTTAATTACTAGCTGTAAGTGGTACAGCCTCACTTGGCAAGGGTGGGTATTCTTTAACCCACATTAGTGCAGAGTTCTACCCTTATATACCTTGGTGACAAAAGTACTCTCCTAAAACATGTGTGGATTTATTAGGAGACGACCAAGCATTGCAAGGTATTTGTGAGGCTCATAGAGGTACCTGCAACTGGAGAGCAGAAAAATGAGAGTATTCTGATTGTGGGGTGAAATATGATGACATCTCGGCAATGGCTATTTGGGATGTCCTGAGTAGCAGTACTGGGCACTGAGGGAGGCTGGCCAGGGACAGCCATGCCTGGCAGTGCCCCCAGAGCACTGATGCAACGTGTTAAGTGAAAAAGTTATTTGTCTATTTTGTAGTATGGAGGAGGACTACACATGTGGTAGAAGATGTTTTAATTTGAGAGGGCACTGGACAAACTGTCTTGGGAACTGAGAAATAGACTCTTCAGTAACCTCTCTCCCACAGCATTCTCAGAGTGACGCATACAAGTAATCATTAACTCTGGTGGAAAGTTGACTTCACCAGAATGGTGCAAGTATAATAATGAGTCTAGCCAGATTCTTAGTTTATTTAATCTTTTCCTTCCTGCCAGTTCCCACCACAGCACATTTTTCAATTTTCAAGTGAACTTAGTTGCTGGCTGGGGTTAAACCTTGACAAATACCTATAATACTTCCATTTGTTCAAACTTTCCATCGCTCAGTTTACCTGAGGAAATAATCTATACATTTTTATCACAGGAAAACAAAATATTTAAAAGAAAGGTTGAATGAACCAATCTCCTGACCCTTTTGTGTCACCTCCTTCAATCCAACAAATGCCACCAGCCACAATTAAGTAGTCTGAATAGACACTGCTCTACATAGTTTAATAAATTTTATTTTCAAGTTAGGGTGCTTCAGACTCTTTTCAAATTAAATGTTTTTTATCTTCAATGAAACAGTTTCACTTAAAAGCTTCTCTTTTCATAACAAGTCTAGCTGGATTTCACTGAGATGGCCAGCTCATTTATCTTCCTTTCTTTCAAACTTGGAGGGAATTAAACTTAACTATGGAGAAATGTCTGCAAAGACACTGAAACCATTGATGCATTGCAGCAATAGAAAGGTCACACAAACAAGTACTTGGATTTTAAGACTTAACTACCTCTAGATGAATTTTTAATGGCATACATTAGATATTTGTTCTTTTTCTAACTACACTGCACTTTTTCACTGATGTGGCTATAACAGCCTGCAGTTGGGTGGGTAAAAAGGATGCTAGACGGCATCACAGACCAATGGCTTACATGAACTTGTAAAATTCTGCGTGAGGGGTGTTCTGTTGCCAGCGGCTTGAATGAATGTCTTGAGAGATGGAAACCTCCACTTAGGAAGGAAGAGTATGGAGCTGTTTGCTAGAGGAGGCAGAGGTAAGGCTGCACACATACATGCTCTAAATTCTGGTTAAAGTGCTTGGAAGTGGAAGCTTTGTTTGGTGTTTTGGCAGACATAAAATAAGAACAAACACCTTCAGTGATGGCACAGCACTTTGTCAATGGTATTTTTCACAGTTTATAAAATCAGATATATTAAAGAGAAACAAAATAGCTTCCTGGTATCACAGAGGTTTGAAATTTGGAGCTGAGCTGGGAAAAATATATGCAATTAATGATAGGTAAACCAAAACCAGTTTCAGGGAAATCAAAACTAGTTATGCAAACAGAGTGAATTTCAGAAATTGCTTCAATCAGGAATCAGGAAGAGTTCATTAATGTTAACATTTTTCATATATTTTCAAAATAAAGTTCTTTATTTCAGAAAAGTAACAGTATCTCAATATTTGAAACAAATTTTATTGATTTTCAGAATAGCATTTTAATTGAAGCATATTCTATGCCCTAAAAAAACCCCACCATGTTTTAATAAGGGCATATTTTCATAAATTTAATATTTTACTCCCTTGCCCTAGACAAGACTGGACACTCACACTCCCCTTTAAGTCCAATGACAAAGATCAGCTTTTCCAAGTTCAAGTTTACAGCATGTAAATTAAGTTCTTGTGCTGAACTGTGGGGTATCTGTTTCCATTTACTGTTAAGGAACCCAGATAAAGGAATTTCCCCACAGCCCTCTTCTGTAAACACCAATCCAGATGTGAAATTCCCAAAAGATGAGCCTGCATGAACAAGAATCCCATGTTAAGCAGATGTACACTACTATTTCATTTAGCTCCATCACAGCTAAGTTTTTGACAGGGATGTACATAGGTGAGAAAAAAAAACCAAGGTACAAAGATTGAGAAACCTCTTAGTTCCTCAGTCTTAGTCCTGAGACTAAGTTTCTTAGTTTCTCAGTCTTAGTCCTGAGAATACTACCTCTGTGTTATCATCCTCTCTCACCTCCTCCTTTATGTTCATACTAGATTGTGCATGCTACACAGTAGTCTGCTATATTGCTTTTATATTCTTCCTGGATCAGGAAACTTTTATGAGGGTGGTTTTGGAATTGAGATCATGAATGAAATGGTATCTATCAGTTGTATCACTAAGCAGACCAGGGTCCTCCACAGATGTATCTCTACCAAATGTCACCTCATTCAGTTCACTGTCTCTGAAGCAACGAGTAGCTTCAAGAGTCATTCCTTGCTAATTGCTGCCCTCTGATGTTACTAAATATTACCAGCAGCAACTCAAGAGAATTCCTTAGCTTTCCATTTTTCCAGCATTTTGAACGTTAGTGTAGTCTTTGTCATCCACCCTTTATGCCAGACTCAAGATTTCTGAAGGAACTTCTTTGTGAGACCAGCCTAATTTTTATGAATCCTTTGAAAGTGTTTTAATATTTCAGCTATATTGCTTTGCAATATAGGGAGGTGATTGTCCCTCTCTGCTCTGCAGTGGTGTGGCCTCACCTTGAATATTGTGTGCAGTTTTGAGTGCAACAATATAAGAAAGACATAAAGCTATTAGAGGGTGTCCAAAGTAGGGCCATGAGGATGAAGGGCCTAGAGGGGAAGCCATATGAGGAGCAGCTGAGGTCACTTGGGCTGTTCAGCCAGAAGCGGAGACTGAAGGGAGACCCCATTGCAGTTACAGCTTCCTCATGAGGGGAAGAGAAGGGGCAGACACTGATCTCTTCTCTGTGGTGACCAGTGACAGGACTGAGGGAATTGCCAGAAGTTGTGTCAGGGGAGGTTTAGGTTGGATATTAGAAACAGGTTCTTCCCCCAGAGGGTGGCTGGGCACTGGAACAGGCTCCCCAGGGCAGTGGTCACAGCACCAGCCTGACACAGCTCAAGAGACATTGGGACAATGTTGTCAGGCACATGGTGTGATTCTTGGGATGCCCTGTGGAGGGCCAGGAGTTGGACTTAACGATCCTGATGGATCCCTTCTAACTCAGGAAATTCTGTGCTTCTGTGATAAGGCAAAACTGTACTTCCCAATCCGATTTCCATCCTCTGTAATTCTCTGGGCAAATCTTTAACTACTTCTGACTAGGGATGTCAAGACGAGCTGGGCGGGAGCGGGAAAAGAGACAGAAGACGAAATGCAGACGCAGCCAGGCACACGCTCCGTGCGCCTTTCAGCGGGCGGCCCGGGGCGGGGCGCCGCCATCTCCGCTGAGGGCCCGTGCCGGCCGCGCCGCCATGTTCAGTGAGGCGCCGCGCCGGGGCGGGGCTGACGCGGCGGGGCCGGGCGCGCTCGCGCCGCTCCCTCACGTCCGGCGGCGGGCGCCAGGCAGGGGCGGGCGCGCGCGGTGCGGCCAATCAGCGTCGCCCACGACCCTTGCCGGAGGAGCTGGAGCCGCCGCTCGGTTGGGCCCGGCCCGGAGCCGCCACTGTCGGGACGGGGGGCGGCGACGGAGGAGGAGGAGGAGATGGTGTCCCCCGCTGCCTCCGCCGGGCGCCTGGGCTCCGCGCTGCCCTTCCTGCTCGTGCTCCTCGACCTGCAGTACCAGGGTGAGGCGTGCCGGGGTCCTCGTGGGGCTGCGTTGTGAGGGGGGCTGTGCCGCGGCCGTCCGCGGCCCGTCGGGGTTGGGCTCTCGGCCGTGGTGGCTGGTGGCTGGTCGCCCTCCTCCCGTCCCTCCTGTCGGGCTGCGCGGTGTCCGCCATGGCGGCGGGGCACGCACCCCGCACCCCCTGGCCTGCCCGGGCCCGTGTCGTCTTGAGGGGGTGCATATTTCGGGAAAGGGTGTGAGCAGGGAGGTACGGCGCTGCCACCTCATCACTCGGGGCTGCGGCGAAGGGTGCGTAACGAGGGCACGGCCGCTGCCGGTGACCTGTGGTGGTTAGTGGGAGATCCCGGCGGTGCTTGGAGGTGGCTCGCTGTGTGTGCGCTTGGCGCTGCCCGGCCTGCTCACGGACGGGCTGGGGCTGCCGCCAGCCGCTGTGGGGCCTCGGGTGCCCTGCTGTCCTCGAGTGCAGCTGTGTGACAGCATTGGCCGTTTCTGTGCTAGCCGTGAATTTCGCACTCCCGTGTGGATTTTGTGTAGTTCCGAAGTTCAGAGGCTTTTCCAGTTGCCCTTCTCAGCCGCAGCCACTATTAGTACCAAACTGAGAGATTCGCTGAGGCTTTTGATGGTTGCGTTGAATTGGTTCTGTTTTTGTTTTGTTGTTATGGTTTCTGTAGGTTTTTTGTTGGTTTTTTTTTTTTCCGTCCCTCGCCATTAGTGTTTGAAGTTCAGATAATCTGTGCTTTGTGCAGCATATTTACTTTAGTAGTACACTGCCAGCAACACCTGTGTAGCCAGACTTTTATTCACAGGCTGCTGTTAAGTTTCTAACTCTGTTATAGAATGGTGGTTACAGTCAGGGTTTCACCTGAGGGACATTCTTCACCTGCCAGTGGCAGATGGAAGTGGAACTGAAGCTGTCAGTAGTCAGAAAAAAGCTGTGGGCTTAAGGAAGATATAGATTAACATTAAAAATTCAGTTGATACACTAAATTAAAGACTAGTTCAGCTGGCCAGGTGGCAACAGGAACATACTGTGGCAAAGACACCCTGTATTAGACTATGTACCGTGGTATCAACTTGCCCTGGATTTTTTTTTTTTTTTATATGCATCCTAGTAGTGTTAGAAGATAAATAGTAACTTTTGTCAGAGTCTACTGTTTTTTTTTCCCCCCATTAGATTGTGGCAGTAGTGCTCCTACTGAGGATTCATAATTTAGAGTTGCCAGCCTACTTCAAGTATGTGGTTTAATGGCTATTTGGGCGTAGCACATTTCCTAATTTGGGGGACATTGTCTTAACTTCAGTTAATAAAGATGTAGAGTACAGTATTAGAATGAGAAGTGGTGGTACTAGATCTTATTTATGGAATTCACTAACTTTTTAGTTCGTGTGTTAATTTATCAGAGAATTTTTAGTTAGAGAGTTTTTTTGGGGGGTTATGTTATTTAAGTATCTAGATTTTTTCCCCCACAAATATTACTAGTCTTTGAGCTGAAAGGTGTTCATAGTCACATTTAAATTTGTATCTTGATGTCTTGATAATAAAGTCTGCCTTTTGTCATCTGATTCATGAGTCTGGAAGAGTCATTCTGTATTAATTTTGTATCTCACAGTTGATGGCAATGAATACTATTTATATCTGGCTGACAAATACGCTTAGTAAAAACGTTTTTGATTCCTCCTCTTTGCCTCAATTTGTGATGAATTTGGCACAGATCCTCTTTTGGGAAGATTCATTCTTCACTGCTGTTTGTCCACACTAATCACAACAAAAAGAGGTGGCTGAGGAGGAATAAAGGAGTGTTGTTCATTTTCCCCCTCTCCCACCTCATAGAAGAAGGAAGGAAATGTAATATGGGGAAGAATAAAGGGGCTCTGAGTATACAGAGCTCAGTTACTGTCAGACCACAACCATTAAGTGTTTCTTTTTCTCCCCTCACTTTTTTTTTACCCTATCTTTAGGAGCTTTTTTTTGTTTTTTTTCTTGGCCACAAATACAAAGGCTTCTTGAGGGTGGGGCTTTTTTTGTCTGCAGTCTTTGCTGTGTTTACCAACTTCCTTTGCAAACGGAGGGAGTGAAAACATGATGGGTGGAAGTTGCACATATCTCTGCTGTATGCACTGAGGCTCCTTGTAAACCTCAGAAATGTTGCCTCTGAAAATGTTGGTGCTTGTCCATATCTTACTTAGTTCAGAGTAATTCTTGAAAATCATGTTCGCAAATACACCTAAAGCAAAAACCAAACTGTTGAAAAATGACAGCAAACTTGAGAATCAGGGTCATTCTGATTAAAAAAAATCTTGCAAAAGCAGGGTCTCCCAGTCTCCTGACAAGATAAGGCGATCATGAAGCTCCTCTGTGGGGGAAAAATAAATGTTGAGATGAATGCAGTTAAGATTAATGACACGCATGCTGCTGCTTTATCGTTGAAACAACCACTTTTGGTACACAGTAGGAACTAATTCTGTTTATTTTGTTATTCAGCTTGGGAACAAGATTTAGGGAAAAGTGGGTGGAAATTCTACAGGAGGGAAAACAGGAGTGTGTAGACAAATATGACATCTTGAAGCTGTTCTCAGGTTGCAGAGCTTTCTTGAGTTCTTTGCAATGTGGATGGGCCCGATTGTACAGGGATATAGTTCAAGTCTGTAGATTTAGGTGCCTACATATTAGCACCAATTATCCTAATAAAACAGAAATCCTACCAGGAAGTTATAATTTATTTGAAGTGAGTGTATTTAACTGGAAAAACAGGTTAGCTGCACCTGTTTGTCTTCCCTACAACTTGTGATTGTTGTCCCTTGAACAGTTGTCAGTGTTAGTACTAATTATATGGAAATATAATAGTCTGGGGGTTTGTGTTTGGTTTCTTTGTGTTGGTTTTTTATTAATTTTTTTTATTTTTTTACTCAGACTCTTGGCCCAGACTTGCGAGGACTGCAGGCTCTGAATTTATCCAGAATATTTGACTTGATTTAACAGCTCCTGTGTGTGGTTGTTTGAGGCCCAGGGTGAATATTTAACACTTAGGCAGTCTTTAGAAATTATATTCAAATTAAAATACATAGAAGTTTTTTAAAAATAGATTGTAAGCTTGCATATCTCTCGGGTAAATTTAGTTTCTTGGTGGAGCATGCAGAACTTCTTCAACTGGGCCTGTGATATCCAGCTCACCAGTGCGTACCTGTTGTAAAGAGCTCCGTGGGGTGGGGTTTGGTGGGTTTTTTTCTCCAGCTGAACTTTACTTCTTAGACTCATTCCCGGACCAAAGAGTGCATAGGTACCCAAGTAGGTTGCAGAGGATTTGAGTTCTTGAACTCCTGTGCTTCTGTTATCAGTTTTCAGATGCCTACTGTGGGCTGCTTTATTTAGAGCAATTGTTTGCCTACAGCCAGAAAATGAATAAGCATAGATTTCTGTGAATAAACAGCTCAACCATCGGGTCAGTGCAGAGGGTTCCTGAGTAGTTACGGTAAATGTCACTGTTCATCGTTGGTTAGGCTGATGATACAGGCTGCTCCTGGAGATTCATGCGCCAATTTATGATGTTCAGCAACTTGCAGAGCCGCGGTTTAATGTATATTTTAATGTATGTCAATGTTTAATGTATTTTACAGGGAGTCTAGAGGACTTCACAATTTGCTTCTTCATTTATCCATGTTGCTCCTGCTTTTATTATTTGTTTGCTATCAGTGGGCACCTTTCTCATTTGTTTTAGTAATTGTCTTCATTATTTTTAAGGAAAAAGATGGCTCTTCCATCTAAGGTGTTATGTAACTGTAAAACTGTACTGTACACAACATGTTTGAAAGACACAAAATTGTGTAGGTACATCTTACTGTAGAAAAATGTATTCTTGGAGCTATCCTGATGTGACTGAATGTAAAGCAAGGATGCTTGAGACTGTGGGAATTGAATGCCATATTTGGGTAGATGGAAAGTTCATCAAAGAGCAATTTATAGCCCAGTTCTAGGATACCACTCCCAGCTGACAAGTTTTGATAGATTTCAGGTATTTGTGTGTGTGGGGAAACACAGGAGGGATGAAGTTTAAGTTTTTAGTTGGTATTAGGTCATGTTAAATACTTCAGTCTGTTGATAGTTTTATACCTGCTTTACTGCTGGCATTCTTCCAAAGCCAGGGAAATTTGTGGTGAGGTTTTTTTTTCAGTTCTTAGCTTTTTCATTGTGTTTCATATGCTTGCTTTGTCATTTTAAAGAACACTGGACTACTTGATGATTGAAGCTTTAAGCTGCTGAAGGAAAATGGGCAAGGAAGAATGTCCTTTTTTGCTGCAAATTTGACACATAAAATGGGAATACATTTTTTACATGCCTAGAATTGACTTAAAAATGAATCATTTAGTATGATCCTCAAATAATAATTATTTATCATGTAGGCAGTTTTAACTTCATCGACTTAAACAAAAAATATTCTCTGGAGATTTGGGACTTCATGAAGTAATTTCCATTAATTAAAAAAAATTGCTCTCTATCATTGTTCTAAAACAAATAATTGAGTTGAAGCCCTTAAATCCAGTGTGCTTATTGACAGTCTTTTAGGAGATAGAACTTTCTCTAGAGGATGCAGAGGGGATTTTGTTCATTTTCGTATAGACAGCTCAAGGATTTTCTTATAATGTGGAATTAAAAGAATTATGAGCTTTATAATGGAGTAGAAATGAAAAAATAAATTAAGATCCCAGATGCTAGAGCTCCTACATGTAAAATTGTGATGATTTGGTGATAAGAAATTACTTATCATTAAGTAATGATAATCATTAATCATTAAAAATACATTATTTAACCACCTTTCAGTGTGAGAAGTTTGGATATACTTTCCTTCAATCAGTTGTACTGTAACATTTTGGGATTCTAAGAAACAACTTTGGAGTGCTGCTGCATTTTTGTATTTAAAGTGCCTATCTGAATCAGCTCAGTGCAAAACCTGAGTGAAATAAGTTATAAATCATTGGGTTTTAATATAATGTGCTTGTTTGGGATTTCAGTATATTGCCTTGCTTAAATCTAGGCATAGGGTGTCCTCTTAATAAATGAAAATTTTTCTAGTGTGAAAGTTTTTTAATAGTCATAAGCTGATGGGTAATTTGTAGTGGAATTCTGCCGTGATCTGAAGACTGCAGGAAGCTGAGTTGATGTACGTACAGCGTGTACTTGTACTTGATTGCTCATTTCTTCTCAACAATAGTCTTTCTTTCCCTGTTGGTTGAGCAGCAGCAATTTATTAGCTTTAAACTCAAACTGGCACTTCAAAGACTTACAACTTCAGTATGGTTTTCATGCAGCTAGTTAAAGGTAAAAGGAGTGTCTAAACTTAATTGTCTAAACTTGCAGTCCTGTAGAAGTTTGCCCTGGAAATTATGAAGATGAGGCGAGTGTAGTAGATGAGAAGCCAATCTCTAAGTAGCCAAACAGTTTTCAGTTAAGTATTAAGTTACCATCAGGGTCATGAATTTTAACTTAGAACCTATGTGTATTTGCTGCGTGTGTGTTACAAGTGCTTTCCAGTTTCTTCTGGAATTGAAAGTCAGACTATGTTACTGAGTCCGTGGATGCCTATTTGGTGCCTTGCACAGTGGGGTGCTAAGCAATGTCGTGTATGCTTTGACACATCCTAATTGGGGCATGCTGTGGGGTTATTAGACTGCAGGGTGCTTTACAGAGTCTCAGAATCCCTTAGGTTGGAAAAGACCTCTGAGATTACCTAGAGTGCAGGAGGATGACTTCTGCCTCTATCATTAATTGTTACATGTGTTGTATTATCACTGTATGTATTTGCTGTAATTCATTCAGAACAGTTTGATCACAGTAAATCTTGATCTTTTTGTTTTTCTTTAAGGAGCTGAGTGTGGAATAAATGCAGAAGTAGAAAAACAACTTGAAATGGGGAAGAAATTATTGGCTGCTGGACAGCTGGCAGATGCTTTGTCTCACTTTCATGCGGCTATAGGTATGTGTCTCAGGAAGTGACTCTTGTACTGAAATACCTTTGGGTGGGTTTTTCCCACTGTTTGCTTCATTAAATATCCTGCTTTCTTGCAAATTGCATTCCATGAATCACAGAATTTGGGATACCTTTATGCAGCAGTTTGGACAGAAGCCAGTGGAAATGCAGTAGAATATTTATGCTTTGTTTTTGATAAAAGAAAACTGTTAAATTAACTACATGATACATAAACACTTAAGTCACTGTTGTTTTAGAAGCTAGCTGTATGAAAGGAATTATAGTTGACTCTAATCCCATCAAGATCTGGTTTCATCTTTATGATGTTTTTCAAAGTATAAGTATGTCTTTGAAAAGCTGACTTTATCCATGCTTTCTCATATCCAGTGCTGTAAAAAATTCAATGTTTAAAATAGTCACTCTCTCTCATCTTATTTTTTCTTAATTAATTCTTGAAGTAGGTGATATCTCAGTGAAACTGATGCTGCAAGTTTGAGATACTGAATTGGCAGTGGAGAGCAAAATTGTCCCTCTCTTGTAGTCAAATAGGGAGTTTGTTCTTGTTTGGTGTTCTGCATTTTCAGCAAACTGAGAAATTAAATGTTTGCTTTTAAGAATTTTAAAGCAACTTAGCTGATTGAAATCCTTTAATTGAAGCATAGAGACAGCACCAGTAAAGAGCAGTGTCCATTAACACTACAGTTTCTTAATTGCATGGTACTGTTTTAAGTTGTTGGACTTTGTTATAATGTGTACAAATGCATTTTTTTCTCTGTGAAAAGAAAATTACTAAGATGCTATACAGTGATGAGTTATACTGTTGATACTTTTTAATTTATGCCTTGGTTTAATAGTGAGATGTAAGCAAAACATAGATTGCTTCTGAGTAATTAAGATTTTCTTTGCATTCTCCAAGATCAGCTTCCCTTATATAAAGAGAATGGAGGAGGCAACTTCCCTTTTTTTCTTTTATGGAAGTTCCATGTTCCACCTAGATGCTGTCTGTTACTCCTTTGGTTTGTATGTTGTTGCCAAAGCATTTCTGTGGGATCTGTGCACAGTTAGTGCTACAGCACGATTTTTTTCCTTTATTATTGGTTGGCAAAATTGAACTTGGATTTGATGAGGAGACCAGTTCAATGTGTGGCTGTGCAGGTCCTGGTGGTGTTGTAGAGGCAGCAGTGGTGTGAGGTGCCTGCAGGGGTGAAACCCACTGCTTTGCCAGCTGTGCTCGACCAGCTTGTAGAAATATGGTGTGACCACCTCATTTGAGACCTTTATGGGATTCTTAGTTGGATGCTGATTTTAGCCTGATTGCCTTATTTCCATCAGACTGCTTCTTTGGATTTTGCTTTTTTGAAAAGATTTTAAGCATGATTTGCCAGGTGTGCTTGTGAGGAGGTAAGAATTCTTTCCTGGATGTACTGTATCATTGTAGACTTTGAGGTAAATAGATTTTTCTGTTTTGCCTCAGCCAGTCTGTTTTTGGTTTTTTTTTTGCAAACATCTGAAATAAAAGAAAACTGCTGTCCACATTACCTCTCTTCAGTTAAATTTTCAACTCCTTCTTCAATCCTAGCTTATGCCTTCTGTTTGGGTAAGTGTCAATTGCTGTTCATTACTGTTGCTGGAGTACTGAGGCAACACTATGTGTCAGATAATCATCTGGTGCTGGAATGTGCTTTCTGTGTTAGCTCTTTCCTACCTTTCATCCTTTGTGTATAATCAAGTTCCTTGATTTCAGCTGTCGATTTGGACCTAGCCTACACATTTAGGACTTAATGCTGCTTTTTTTTTTAAGGGTAGTAAAAGTTGAATTTATTTGATGTTTATAATGCTGACATAGAAAGAGGCATACAGCATGGGAGTGCCTGTTAAATTTCAGCTCTGAAGATTAGCAGTTTCACAACCAAGATATTGTTGAGGAAGAGTGCAGATAGCTTTTTCTTGGTAATGGAGGTGGCCAGCTATGAAACTTCGCTGCTGATCGTAAGATTTTTGGTGGTGCTATTTCTTCCATTTATTTTGAAGTTCATCTTTAACCTCAAATGATGTGAGGAAGAAAAATATTACTTCTGTTCCTCAGATGTGGATGTTCTTGTCTGCAAATTCTGGATTGATTGTTATGTTTTTAATAGTATAGTAAAAGGTTTTCTGTATTCCAACATTGGGTTGTTTAGGTGATTGAAGTTGCTTTTCCTTGAGAGCCCACAATAACTGTCTTCTGTTTCTGTGAAATACTGCATACAGAAGAATGTTATGAATAATATTTTTGTTTTCAGAGACTGATGTTTGCCTTTTGTACAGGAGTATGTGCTAGCTTGGAGAGAGTTAAAGTTGCTGGACCTTGGAATTTTGACCAGGAGGCAACATGGAATGTGTGGGCCCTGAAGTTAGCCTTCATGTTGATAGTGTGTGTACATTTGTCTGCTGGTCAGAGGGAATGTTGGTGCCCACTTTATTACGAGAGAAATAAAATTTAATATAAAGAATTAGTGTCTGTGTTGATATTGTGCTAACATATTAGTAATTTTGGGAGTATTTCCATTTATCTGATAGGGTGATCAGCACCTGGGCTGGAAAATGATGAATTAATGTACTTTCATATGTAGGCCTGCACAGTTGCAGGTAAAGCATTAGTAGGTAGTGGCTGTTCTCCCATATAAAGCTGAAGAACACATGCATATTTGACCTTCGCTCTCAGTTATTTGGCATTTACAGTATTTGTGTAATCTTTATTGTTAAATAATTAAACTGTATAGAAATTACTGCTTGCATAATGTTGCAAATTTTATGTCTTATTAATGTATACTATTGTTTCCAGTGGCTTAAAAGTCAGATGATACATTTTTTAGTCATTACAGTTCCACTGTACCAGAACTTCCAGTAGCTTTGAGATAGTATTCTGATTATTGTTTGTTCATTTGCAGAGGGAGACTCTGAGAACTACATTGCTTATTACAGAAGAGCCACAGTATACTTAGCCATGGGCAAATCTAAAGCAGCAATTCGTGATTTAAGTAAAGTGGTTGAATTAAAGCAGGATTTCACATCAGTAAGTATTACTGGAACTGAAGATTGTTCAAGTGTAAAAAAAACCAAAAAACTGCTTCAGAGAAGGTTTGGGGTTTTTTTTCAGACTTTGCTCAACAGGAATAGAGAATACATTCTCCCTCAGAGGGCTTTAAAGTGGGTAAAATAATAGCAGTAGTGTATGTGCCTTAATTTGCGATGATGTTGAGTACAGTCTAGACAGTTATTTGAACAACTACTAGTTTTACGAAGTTCATGGATTTATACTAAACACTTCTCTCATTTGTGGTTATTCTGTTGTTCACCAAGGCTTTGCCATTTGGGACAGGGAGATAAAAGCACAGAGATGCCTCCAGGTTTTTTTTTTCTTGGTCAGCGTTAGATTTGAGGTGTCTGTTCTCCACAGTAACTGTCCTAATCTCATTGCAGTCCTGTGTGACTGTTGAAGTTCAGATTTGCTTACCCCTTTCTCCATTCTGTGTACTATATGTGGACACTGGCTCGCTGGTTGGAAACTGATGCTGAAGTCCTCTCCAACTGATTCTCTCACCTCCCTTTTTTGTGGGCAGTGGCATGTCCTGTATAGTTGACAATAAAGGAGCAAACGTTAAATTCACTGTTGTATGAAAATATTCATATAAGAAATCAAAGTCTTCTAAATCATTGACTTTTCTTTTTATGTAGCTTCTATTATTCTGAGAGTTTATTGAAGTAATTAAATTTGGGAATTGTTTATTATTTCTGCTATTTATTTAATCTGTAAGCAGTTATAATCAGGAAAGTGGTGTAGAAGTCACATTCACTTTGATTTGTGAAACTTCCTACGTGAGTTCTTTTCATAACTCATGTAGGAAGTTTCACAAGTCAATGAATCAATTCACAAATTGTCTGCTTTTTGTCCCTCAGCTCTGGTGCAGAGCAAGTCTTTGCCATTGAAGAGGCCTTATAAGAACATTATTAAATCAAAAAGACAAAGAATGGGTGTCATTGTCCCTGTTTCAGCTTGTTAGCTATACTAAAATGAAACTTGTGCTCATACTTTGCTCAATTCCCATTTGTAAATAAAAAGTTATGTTTCCTTTCAGGCAAGATTACAAAGAGGACACTTACTGCTTAAGCAAGGAAAATTTGATGAAGCAGAGGATGACTTTAAAAATGTGGTAAGTTGGAGGCCAGTGTTGAGCTGCATCACTACTTTTGACGCTGGGTTCTGAGCCAAGGTCACATCTGAACTGTGATGCTCTGTAGAGTATTTGCTACCTAGGCCTGGGTTTGTCTTTCCTGTTCTTTGCAGGCATAGTAGCTAAGCAACTTTTGTATGAATAAATGACCAGTGAAGTTGCAGTATAGTGATGCAGATGAAAGGGGGTGTTGCCTGAAACAATGGAGCACTTTGGAAAGTCTTTCTTGTGTGTGCCTGATACTTCATGATCTCTACTTACTGGTAGCTGAAGGGAGGAACCTTCATTCAGAAAAGAGTGATGTAGTTGAGCTCTGGTTTACATCACTATATTGGTGTCTCCCTGGGAAGTCACATGGGGCATCATGGATCAACCTTTACAGGTTCCTATCTCTTTTTACCAGTTGCACAAGGATTGTTGACTCTTAATATAGTACCTGAGCAGTTAAGGTAGTGCATTCCAGTGGCATCCTTCTGTCTCCTAATCTGCAGAGTTCTCCATGTTCATGAATATCTGACAGTACTTTCTCTTCATGATCAGGAATCGTGCAGCTTCCGGCTACAAGTAGTTGGATATTGCCCACCTAAAACTCACTTGGGCTGTTTTTAGTTTTGATTGGTATTTTGTGCATTTCAGCCCTATGCTGCAAAGATAACTGATCTAACCCCAGGAAAAAAGCCCTCAGAGAATGTGAATCTAGATTTCCTCTCTATTGCACAAAATTAATGTAAATATGAGTATAAGTAAGATACATTGTTTATTCTTGCTTGCTCTTTGAGAGTTGCTGGTTTGAACAGCTGGTATGTCCCTTAAGCCAAAATAAGAAGAATTTGCAAAGTAACAGATGCTGTCTTGTTGGCTGTCTCTGAAGAGACTGATGGAAAAAGAAGTTGTGTGGTCTAGATTGCAGCTGTTTAATGGAAGTCTTACAAGTAAGTGTGGATGACAAAACTGGAGTGGTTATTCTGTATATTCTGCAGGACAGCTACAAGGAATGGCTCTTGCAGGTAGAAATGCACCAGACAGTTCTTGTGTCTGTAGCAGAGCTCCAGCAGCTTATTCTGAAGTTCAGGTAGCAATGGCACCTCTGGCTGCTTCTTCCTCAGTAAGTTTCTTAGGAGTGTATGGTCCAATAGCAGTGCAGCCCTGCTGTCTGCAAATGTGGGAGGGAGTCGTTCAGCTCGGATTAACTGAGGACACAGTTGCTGCAATAACAATTATGCAGTGTCAGGGTTGATTGTGAGTCTGTGTGTGCATCTCTTTGCAGTTACTGTTTCTTGAAGTATTGCTTAATGCTGCATATGGAATTGTTTCTTCAGTCAACTGTAAAATACCTTTTCTTATTGCCAAACCTGCTGCAAAAATTTATTTGCTGCCTTTAGTCAGTCAAATAGTTACAGTACTCAATCAGGCTTTAAGTCTGAAGTAGAACAGAGTTTCTTCCCAGAAGCTTATTTAGGAAACGAGCATATTAGTTCTCAATCTGACTTCCATTTGCCTTTGTTCTATGAATAACATTGTCTGTGTACTTAGAGTGGTCTGTTTTGAAGAGCATAATTTTCAGTTAAGTACAATATATTCAAGCAAAATGAGTAAATACAAAAGTAGTAATTTGCAATAGGTTAAATTGTTCATGTGTGGAGTGGGTTAATTGTGCTACATACCTTGAAATCTTTAAGTAGAATATCTATTCCTTTGAGAGGTTTTCCTTGTTTTCTAAATCTTTCAGATTTCCCATTCCTTCTCTTGTAGTCATGTTCCTTAAAAGGGGTCTCAATAATAGAGGAGATGCAGTCATTTTTGAGGGAGAGAAAGCAAGAAAAATTCAGCCCCTCTAAATGGAGGGAAGGATGACAGGTAAACTTTCGCAGCTTGTCCGACCAGTGGCTTTGTGTGGAACTTAAAAAAAGCATTATAACTATTCTTCATATAAAACAGTAAACCTGTCCTTTAGTGTGTACTCATGAAAAGAAAATAAAATTCATGTATTCGAATTCTTTCTATATAATTTCATAGCATAAGGAGAAAGTTTCGTGGTGAGCACCCTAAATATCTTTAAATGATTGATTGCTAAGCAGTTTCTCTGTATGTTCCTGCCCTCTCTGACATATCAGTACTGGCTGTCCTGTGAGGCAGTGCTAGTGTGAGAGCAGGCAGTGGAAATGCCTAGCTGCAAAGGATACAGTATTCCTTTTTGGGAGCAGAGCCTCTTGAGATTCAGCCTTCATGTGTTATTTTTAGCTTTTTTTTTTTTTTTTCCTTTTTTTTTCTTTTTTTTTTTTCTCTACACTGTACTTTCCTGTTGGCTGAAATTAATCGTGACGTTTGGATAGAGGGTGTGATTCAGACTTATGCATTCACATATTCTACATTTCTAGAAACATCTCCTTTTGGCCAACAGATGAATCAAACTGATTAAATTTTTTACATGGGTCACGTTTTTCACATGAAACAAGGAGTAAGCAGAATTCCTTTGGTGATTCTACAAAATTGCTGCTCATGCTGTATGAATAGTAATTATTTCTCTGCTACAACTTTGGTTTAGTGTTCATATGCTTTAATATCAAGTTCCTTCTGTTTGGGTTAGTGGTTTCTGATTAATAGAAGTCAGCAGGACACATCTGTGGGTGCATCAACATTCGTGTCTAGGGCCTCAAGCCATGAAAGCCCTGGAATGTTTATTTTACCTGTAAGCATGTGATCTTTACTGAAAATAAAAGGGACATTGGCATACTTTCATTGATGGAAGGCCTTCTGGAAAGGTGACAAAACAGTGCAAATCTTGGCAGCCCTGTGTATGTGCGTTTCCGTGTTGTCAGTGACTCTGTTTAAGTTCCAGAGGAAATGACAAGCATTTGAGTTGGTGAATTCTACAGAAGGTACAGAATTAGAGCAGAACTTCTGCCTTGTCTATTGGAAAGTGAGGAAAAGACCAAATTGTCATATTTCTTTCAAATTCTAGTCTTTTTTAAGACTGACTGTAACACGGTTGCAATTTATTGCAATAAATACTGTAAATGGAGGTGTCCTAAATAGACAGTTTTGTCTGCCTTGGAAGAACAAACACGTCAAGGCTCGGCGCTGAAGGCACCGAGCTTGTAGTTCCACTAGATGTCAGCCAAGACCAAGTGACTGAGCTCTGTACATCTGCAAATTGCTTTCTCATCTAAACCCTTGCCTGTTGCAAAATACATTGGACAACAGCTTTCCATGGTTGGTTGGTATGTGTAATAGTACTGTTTTGGATGTAGGTGGGAGAGACCATCTTATGGCACTGTAAGTTAATCAAATTGGGTTAAGTTACTAGGCAATCTAGTTGGCTGTTTGAGGCTCTCTTAACCACATCAGAGATATGTAATATAACATTAGCTATTTCCAAATACATTCCTCTGTGCTGCAGTGATCATCTGTAGTTTCTGAGCTAAAGAAGAAAAGGTATTTACATATATCCTTGGGTTGTTTTTTTTTCCATCTGTCTGTCATTTGAGCTGTGTTACCTGATATGTTACCAGTGCAGGGCTTTCCTCTGTGCACTCTCCTTGAGTGCATGGATGTCTTGATCTTAGATACCACAAACCATGGAGGTTCCCTCAGTTCCCTTCAGGATGTTTTTCACCAGCTGAACGAGCAGGCTTCTTTTCACTTTAGTTACTGTTACTGATTTAAACATCATAGCAATATGCTATTACTTATTAAGACCTTATGAGTGTGTATTTTCATCATACTGTAGCACACACTCAATGACTTTCATTTGAATGATACCTTGAAAAATTTCCCTGTCTTTAACTGGACATGTTGTGCTACCTAAAATTACTTAGGATGATTCACTCAAATGGTCTTGATTACTGTTGGACTTGCCTCCATGAATGCAATGTTGCTTTTCATATTCCTCTGACATTTTCTCCAAATACATTACAAGAAACATACTGTGAGTCTAAGGAGATCCTAAGTTTTTAGGGAAGTGTAAGGCTCATCCATACCAAAGGCTCTTAATTTTTAAGAAGAAAATGCTGAGAAATTAAGGAAGAAATCGAACAAGTCCGCTGGAATGAAAGAGTTCAGAACTTCAGAGAGTTTTTAGACTTGGTATTTTTTGAAATTACAGGTGCAGAAATTTGCTTCTTCTACAAGCTCCAGATTTTAGGGAGAGAGTGTGGATGCACAGCATCAAGGGCTTATAGGCAGAGTTCTAACCAGAAGTAAAGCTTTATGAGACTTACACTGGGATCCTGTGAAAAGAGAAAACTCTTTGATCACATTCCTCTCCTCTGGCTGAAAGACAATGCAGGGAATAAATGAGAATTTTCAGGTCTAAGTACAACTTGATTTTTGCCACGTAAAATGAAAAACTGCATAAAGTTCAAAAAGATTTAAAAAGAGGAATTGAAGACAAAGTGTGGGACCTGTGCATGATTTTGGTATAGCATTTAGGCTCTTTCCTTTCATATACTCAAGTGGTAGGGGAGATTCTGGTAAAGGACTTCTAAGGGCTGAAGTTGAATTATGTTAGAGACATAAGCACAAAATACATGTCTTTAAAGAACTTAGTGGTGAGAAAAGGGGAAGTGGCCACTAATGGGGAAAGAAAAAAGTATTGAATGTCTTTGAGTGACTTCAGTTCACATTCTGTGTATGGAATACAAGATAATGCAAGTTTTTACTTTAAAAACTAACAAGAAAAATAAACTCATTCTGATTTATCCCTTTTAAAGTTTGAAAGTCATTTTGATCAGCAACAAGTGTGAAGTCAGTGCTTCTTTCAAGCTACAGTAATGCTACAAATTTCCTGGCTTTGCAAGGGAACGGCTGAGACTCTCTCTGGCCATGTGTATCTTCCTGGGTGATAATGAAGTGCCTGAAAGATCTTTTTAAAGTTTCTCTTTAAAAAGATAAACCTGCCTAAATGAAAGAGTCAAGTACAATGTAACCACTTCCACTTGCTCAGAGAGAGGGTTAAGAGAAATGAGAGTCCTTGTAGACAAAATGTTAGACTTGTAACTGTGTAAGAAACAGAATGCATGACTGCCCAGCTGAGTCTTTTCCCTGTTTGTAGCCCCTTAGCTTGCTGCTGCAGCCGCTCTTTGTGAGGAAAATGTAAGAAACACAACTTCACAGTAACAACTGTCTGGAACATGTTTCATTTATTTCTGTTATGAAGTTTTAAATATGTACAGTGCTTAAAGTGTGAGATGCAGTTAGGCCATGTGATTACACTATTACTACTGAGGAGTCCAGTGTTTAGCAGCTGATGGCAGAGGTGAATTAATTAGGTTACAAAGAGGTCCACAATGTCCAGCAAGTCATGGGGACAGTGGCTGTTGTTATGATATGTCCAGCAATGATTGATCAAGCATGAAGAATGGAATTTTTGACTTCTGACATCTTGCATTGAATCTCAAAATGTTTCTTTCTTCTGAAGTGTAGGGGTAGAAATGCTTCCAGTGGAGTTTGGAAACTCATTTTGCTTTATTCTCGGCTTTAGTCAGTTCTCCGTGATATGATTATTTATGGGCCTGAAAGAGATCCTTGAACACGCATTTGAGTCTCTCTCCTTGTTCATGTTTGCAGCTCAAATCCAATCCTAGCAATAATGAGGAAAAAGAAGCCCAGACTCAGCTGACAAAATCTGATGAGCTGCAGCGCCTACATTCACAAGCATTATCTGCCTACCAGCAAGAGGATTACGGAGCTGCTATTTCTCTTCTTGATGAAATCTTGGCAGTAAGTGTTAAGTCAAATGGTACTGTGAAAATAAGAGCTTCTGATATCTTTGCTTTTGTTTAATAGTTTCTTTACTGATGTGAAAATAACTTTGGTGTGACCGGTTTAGTTTTGCTGAGCACTGTGGGTCTGTAATAGTGTTGGAGGGAGGAGAGGGCTGAGCACTAGCTGCAGAAGAAGTCATAGTCCTTCTTAAAGATACTTCAGTGAAACTTCAATTACGGATAACTTTACTGATTATACATTTCTGTTCTTCTACGATTTTTTATTCTTGGGGAAGCTGGGAAGAAGTTTTTCTGAAATCAATGGAGTTTTGCCAAGTATAGGAGTTATAGGTTTTTTTAATCTGGATTTTTCATTGCATATATGCAGACAGTTTTTGTCTTGAGAAAATGAAGTAAAAAAAGATTTAAAAACCCTCCACAAAATTAAAAATGTAGATAGCTAGCTGAATTTTCATCTTGTTCCTCAGGTATCTGTATTTGTTGAATCTTAATTGGTGTAAGTAGCCTGATACTGCAAGTGTAAATAGCTCAATCATGTGGGCATTTTGTATGTCATATAGAAATGTATGAAAAGACAGTTGACTGCTATGACTCTGCACATACAAATTAGTGCTGTTGACTTGGAGTTTTTAACCTTGGAGCTTTTGGTGATGAAACTACCATAGTGCAGGAATTGGTTTATGGGGAGGCAATGTGGAAAAGCAGGTAAGCCTCCTCTAAGAGGAACATTTCCAAACAACTGGTAAGACTTAGACAGATTTAATTCCCTAAATCAAATTTTGATAGGCAGTTCCTTGTGAGTAATTAGTTTTGCCTTATTGTGACATTTTTACCTCTCTTTATTCTTAAAATCTAGATATTGAGCTCAGACTTGGTGGAGCTGCATCTTACCCACAGGCTTCTTCCTAGAGGACATCCGACAGCTTGGTCCTTGCTGTTCATTACCTCTATTCTTTTGGGAAGATACAATAATTTATGATTCTGATATCCTTTCCTGGAGGCTCAACAGACTGTCCTAGTTTAAGCAATGCCAGTAGATTTAATTCATCTCTCTGCATGAGTTCATTGCATCATTTACAAAATTTTCAGGCCTTTGTTTTTCTATTTGGGCAGGTGCATCACAGCATCCACCAGGAAGCAGAGATGCTAATTTCATGAGCTCTGCATGCAGCTTGAACCTTATGCTGTTGCAGTTGGCAAAGTGAAATTAAATGGGAGTTTTCTTTTGGGGAGGAAAAGAAGTGAAGTGTTATGGACCAAAAACAAGCTTTAATTTTGATTTCTCAAGGTTTGTGTTTGGGATGCAGAGCTACGGGAACTTCGAGCAGAGTGTTATATAAAGGAAGGGGAACCAAGCAAAGCCATTAGTGACTTGAAAGCTGCTGCCAAATTAAAGAATGATAATACTGAAGCCTTCTATAAAATCAGCAGAATATATTATCAGCTGGGGGACCATGAATTATCTCTCAGGTAATTTTACTATTTGCTCTAATCATTATAATTGAGACAGAAAATATAATTATATAGGTAATGATAAACCATGAAGTATCTCTTGTGTGAGGTTTGGATGGAAAATCAACTGTGGTCTAGATCTGATAAAGGGAGTTCCTTTCTAGAAACTAAGAGTTGGCAGTGAAGAAACCCATGTTTGTTGTTGGCAAGACCAGCCATCAATGGTTCCAGACATCTTGTTTCCTTAAACAGAAGCCAGAGTCCCTCTCCATCGAGTTGCTTACAAGTGCTGTTTTCATTGTATTTCTCCTAGAAGGAATCGCTTCTCTAAATTTTCGTAGTGAAGCTTTTTTTTTAACCTTAAACCTCTATTGAAGTTAAGATGCAAACAGAAGATGTATACATTCATATTAGAAGCTTAAGAATAAAT
Organism: Motacilla alba alba; assembly: GCF_015832195.1. Taxonomy (NCBI): domain Eukaryota; kingdom Metazoa; phylum Chordata; class Aves; order Passeriformes; family Motacillidae; genus Motacilla; species Motacilla alba. Next base: position 83,892,387 of record NC_052016.1, read on the forward strand.
AAAAAGTACAGGAACATCCAAGTATGAAGAGCTTGGGGTGCAGAGCTGTTTGCCTCTCATTCCTGCAGACAGTCCTGGATGACTTTTGATAATGCCCTGTCCTTTTATTCTTACTGAGTTTAATTTAAGATCTTACTTCCATATGTCCCTAGTCAATCTGGCAGATAACTGCCCTTGCCCAGTCTGGGCTGTTCAGTTTGTGCTCTGTGCCTAGCTGCACAAATGATGGAATTCTTCCTATTGCACAGAAGTGGTTTCTGTGCCAGTCATAATTTCAGATCTGCTGCCTTCATCTCCAGAATCCTTCTAATATGATTTCTGCCACACCGTCCGTTCAATAAGGTGAAGAGAACTGAAAAAGCCTGTGTTTGTTTCCTTGGCAGATGGAAACTGCATGTGATTATACTTGCAAAAGTTTGTTTTATAGCTGGCCAAAAGTAAACATGAAAGTAATTGATTTGCATTAGGCATTCCCTTTCCAGAGCCTACTTGATCTTGTGAGCTCATAGGTCACTTCTGTGATGACTTTTGGGAGGTGGCATCACTTTGCCCAGTGATTTCAAGTATAGGTGGTATTTAAAAGCACAGTTGAGGGCACTGTTGAAGAACAGAACGGAATCAGAAAGGAAGGGATAAGCCTCTTTATTCTTATCTCATACCATTAATTTTTGCATCATGAGAAATGCTGAGGAAGAGTTCTATAGCTCTTGGAATTGCTGGGTGCTATCTCTTGTCCTTCCCTTAGTTTCGTCCTCTTAAAGGTCTAATTATTTTCAAATAGTAAGATATTTTTGTCTGTGCTTAGGAACAAAATAAGATTTTGTATTCTCTTCCTGAAGTTGACATAGTGCTTGTGCTATGATGACTCTGTGGGATCCATAACATTTATTCCTTCATATGACTGCATTCTGGAGGTTTTTGGGGTTTTTTTTAGACTTTGGACTATTTTGACGCATATTTTCCCTAATCAGAGTGATTATAAACATTCTTCACAGTGAAACATCAGCCTCAGGCTTGGCTGAGATTTCATCAAGGAGGTTTGTGTCCTAGTTGAGCTTTCTATTTCAAGTGACACAAAATACACTTGAATGTAGGAATTTTGTAATATATCTGAGTTACAATTGATGGTAATTTTCCTGTCTATTCATCTGCTAAATATGATTTCTTTCACAGAGTGCTTTTTTCTTCAAAGGTACTCTTCTGCTCTTTAGTCAGTTATTAATGTAGCATTTCATCTTTTGTGTGTTTGGCAATACAAAAGAATTAAAACCAAACCCAGATAAGTATCCCTGTATATTTTCAAAGACTCTTTTTGGTCTTACTTTATATAAATATTTGGATGAGGGGAGAGATCTGTGAAAGAACTCAAGTGTTGTTCTGAACAGTTTATATATGCTGCATTGTATCTCCAGGTAAAATTTCATAGTGTGTTGTAACCTAGGTGTGGTTTTTTGTTTTGTTTTTATTTTTTCTACTTCTCTTTACCTCCTTGTGAAAAGTGAGGTCCGGGAGTGTCTGAAACTGTACCAAGACCATAAGCAATGCTTCTCTCTCTATAAGCAAGTAAAGAAACTCAATAAGCAGATCGAGTCAGCAGAGGAATTCATCAGAGAAGGCAGGTAAGTGTTCACTGCTATATAAAGGAAAAAAAAATAGAAAAAACCCACAATTAAGGCACCAACTTACTGATTGAGGAGCTGATTAAAGTGATGCTTTTTGTATGTGTCAGTTGAAGTGGGTACTGAGCAGAGCTCTCAAATTACAATTAAAATAAATATTGACTTGCATAGCAACTATTCTATTCTGATTCCTTCTGATGCCACTGTGTCCCTTTTGCATACTTAACTTCTTTCTGCAGCAGATAGTAAAGCAAACATAGTGATGGGAGTTTTCAGCTCTCATATATTATTACTCAGCACTGATGGGACCCCACCTGGGCACTGGGCTCCCAGTGCAGGAGAGATGAAGCTACTGAGAAAGTCCAGTGAAGTTCCACAAAGACTGGAGGCAGAGAGCATCTCTCTTCTGCAAAAAAAGTCTGGGGAGGCTGAGAGTGTTTGCCCTGAGACTTCTCTGCTACAGGGTGATTTCATCAATGTACCTGAAGGGAGAGTGCAAAGAGGGCAGAGCCAGGCTCTCCTCGGTGGTGTTCTGTGGTGGGATCAGGCCAATTGGTGCAAATTGAGACATGAAATTCCCTTGAAACATTAGGATATGCTTTTTACATTGCCTCATTTCCCCTGGTGCAGGTTGCCCAGGGGGGTTATGGAGTCTCCCCACTTTAGAGTTATACAAAAGTATTTTGGACACAGTCGTAGGCAGATTTCTAGAGGTGCCCCCTGCATGGGCAGTGGGGTTAGATGAGATGACTTCTAAGAGTTCCATCCAACTTCAGCTAGTCTCTGATGAAAGGACCGTGTCTTAAGACTAAAATCACTTAGTAACTCTGCAGTTCCTTGCTGGCAGAAGTGGTTCTGACTGATAAGCTTTTTTTTCTTTTATGCACCCTGTTAAATGATAGACAGTGCCTCCGTATTTGTGTAGTTCTTGCTTTACTTCAATTTTGTGTTCCTAAGCACATGCCATCCAGCTGTAAGGACCCCAAACAAATCATTAGACATTGTCAAGGTGGCTTTTTTAAATGAAGCACATCAGGAATCGAATAAGCACAACTCATGCCAGTTTTATTCAGCCAGAAGTCTGTTTGGACTCTCTTCAGTCCAGCATCAGTGAAGTTTCAGGGAGTCTGAGAGCTTGCATTTCTCTAACTTGTAGCAACCCGTGAATTCAATCTCACTCTTGTATTTTTAGGTAAATGTTCTAATCTGTTTCTCGCTCAAACCATGTAAATTTAGCATTTTGAGGCTTTTGCAGCAAAATAACACTTTACTGTGTAACCTGAAGAAAAGGAGAAAACATCTGCCTGATTAAAACTGACATTAGGAGCTTTTTTGTACCTCTGTGAATAAGTACCTTTTGTAATGTGCAGATAGTCTGGACTATGACTGTGAGCACAGAACTGAGTCCATCTCAGGTATCAGTGGGGGAGATGCTTATTTTGAAGTGGAGTGTCATGTTGGACAGGAGGCAAATCTGGAGACCCTTGGCTGTGCATGGTGAAGGATTGCTGTTGTTACCTTGTGCATAAGCCTGACTGGCCTAGTGCCTGCTCTTCTGTCTCTCAGCACAGAAAAGGAAATAGGAATGTAATTCTTGAAGTGCCTGCAAGTTTTCTTTATACTATTGTTTCACACTTTGCCTTTGAGGCTATGGAAGGGAAAGGCCCTCGGTAGAAGGATGGGAGAGTCTGTGAGTTTTAAGAATTTTTATATAAAATGCAACACCCTGAGATAGTGATTACATTTCATGATATTACGCTTTATGATTTAAACAGGTATGAAGATGCTATCAGTAAATATGAATCTGTAATGAAAACTGAGCCAGAAGTCCCAATTTATTCTACTCGTGCCAAAGAAAGGATCTGTCACTGCTTATCAAAGGTAATTCTATTATCTCCCTCTAAATGTCTTCAAGACAAACATGAAACAAAACTTTCACAACTACATGAGTTTGGTTTTACTTTTGCCTCTCTAGAATCAGCAGGCTACAGAAGCCATCAAACTTTGTTCAGAAGTTCTGCAGCTGGAACCAACCAACGTGAATGCCCTGAAAGACAGAGCAGAAGCTTATTTGCTAGAAGACATGTATGAAGAAGGTACACTTGTATGCCGTTGGCACATACTTAATGTGGGCGTTTAAAATGTAGTCGGTGTTTCAAAGGCTTTTTTTTAACATGCACTTTGATTCTCCACCATGTTATCCTTAATTAGCCCTGGTAGTTGCAGATTTACAAAAATACTTCGTGGTAATTTTGTCTTGATTAGTGTAAGTGGAATGTACTTGTTTTATCTACAGAAAAGTTGTCTTTACAACAGGGGACTGTGTTCAGGATGTTTTATGAGACTGTGCAGATTACTCAACTCAGAGACGTTTTATATAATCAGCAGTGTCAGAGAATTGCATTTAGAGGTAAAAGGTAATTAGAGTTAGGGTAATGTAAATCCATTTTAGGAGCTCCTTTTTCATGTCTTGAGATGGCAGCATGAAATAATGCTGTTCTTTTCCCAGAGGAGGGTAACAGCCATTGCTTCTCTTCCGTGGATCTCTGTAGTGTTGCTTAGAGAGTAAACTGATTCTATTCCCGAGGCTGCATTTTCCATATGGAGTTTCTGTACGATGCATCCTATTACATGGAGTGATAGAAATGACTTCTAAGATTATCAAGTCCAACCATTTAACCTGGCACTGCCAAGTCCACCACTAAACCGTGTCTCCAAGTGCCATGTCTGCATCACTTTTAGATACCTCCAGGGAGGGTGACTCAAACTGTAGCGAATTGGAAGAAAGAAGTTTTTTAACAAGGTTCTGCACAATTGCAGACAGCCAACCTGATCTTGTGCTGTGGCGAATGGCTCCCTGTTACAGGATATAAGCAATCAGAGAGGTCATACCTGGAATCTGGGAGAGCTTATTTCTTGTGCTGGTGCATGCTGGGCTTGGCCTAGCCTGGTTCCAAGTGAAGAACCATGCTAGAGCAGAACTGTGCTTCTCCAGATTGTGTAACATCTCCTGTGCCTTCCTCCTGCCCTTGACCGCAGCGAGGTGCATGTAGTTATACTCTGCCTTCCAGCAGAGCCTCCATCACCAGCATTGCAGCCCATTACTGTTCATCTGCCTGGAGGTATCTTCATTTATCTTTTGATGGCTGGTTTCTCTTTGCCATAGAGAACACCGGAGCAATTAAAATTGTAGTCTCATATTTAAAGGGGCAAAACGATTCTCATTCTTCCTTCAAAAAAATTTTCAAGCTGGAGGCACCTATTTTCCTGTTAAAGGTAGGAAATTTCAAAGTACTTGTAATTCAGAACTCTGAAGGTGATTATTGCTAAGTGTTCAAGATGCAGTTCACTTTGTATAGCTGTGTTCATGAGATGGTTTTAATTACTTGATAATCACATGGGATCCAGGGCTTGTCTACAGAGACAGATGTTTAATGACTCCATTTCTGGCATACCTCATAAGTACAGAAGTCTATCTGTCTAGAGCACAAGTTTTGTCAAAAAAGGAAAAAACCTGCCTTGCTGTTTCAGAATTGGTCAGAACATACTAATTTTTGTGTTTTCTTTTTTTTCCCTCCGCACTCTACTACTGTAGAGATTTCAGTAAGGGCATAAAGTGTTTCTGTTATTTCTCTTAACAGTCAGGGTTGTAGGTTGTCTGCAGTTACTCATGTTTGATGGGAAATGTGCCATCATTCCACATACAGACTTAATCTGTCACCATTTTAAAAACTCAGGCAAGGTACCAAAGCCAGCAAGGTTGTTTAGAGATACGATTACCTTTTGAGAGATTGTGAAGATTCTTGTATTGAAATAATGAGAGTTAGATTTGACTGGAGTATTTAAACTGAAAATGACACTGGGAAATAGATGTTCCTTTCATGTCATGGAATAGGATGAAAGGAAGCTTTCTGAAATAGCAGGCCAGTAAGAAGCAGCAGTGACTCTTCTGTTTGCTTGTGATGTACTACTGCTTTTAGAAATAGTGACTCAAAAGAATGGATTAAATATCTCACTTGACATACTAGGAATTAGTAATAATTCCTAGGCTGGAATTATTAGTAATTCCTCCTGGCTTTGTAGCAAACTTCTTGTGGTCATGAAATTGCCATCATTTTCCACCTGCTTCCAACATTCACCCCTCAGATGGAGAGAGTAGTTAGCTATCTGAAAGAGGAAGATCCCTACACTGAAGTGTGCCATCAAAATTAAAGAGGGAAAGTGCGATGTGTGCTTGCAGAGTGTGCTGGATGCATTCCCTCTGCAGTGTGCAGCACTGAAACACCTTCCCTTGTGCTTAATGCCTGCAGTCCTTAAATAAGGAAGTTGATTAAGAAAAAAAGAAGAGAAATCTAATACTGTTGTGGCAGGTAGTTGACTCCTGAGCAGGTTTCCCATGATGGTGCTGTAGGTGATGTAGTGCTAAGTGAGGCTGAGCAATCTAACCTGCATTTGGCAGGACATTCTGCCAGCTTCTCCTAGTATTACCTGAAGCAGATGAAGTTCAGTGGGGCTTAACATTATTGGTGTAATAAAGCAGCATAATGAAATCTCTGCATTTTCACTGCTTTTATTAGTTTTGATAGCATATATTCAGCACAGATATTAGTGCACACTCCTGTTTTGGGTTTTTTTTTTTTTTTTTGATGACGGAACAAATGATGAAAAATACAAGTAGAAGCCAGAATGCTTTAAGCAGTAAAGGCAGTGTCCTGTGATGTGAAAATGAATAGAAATTTCGTTTGGCTTGTAGTAGCCTAGGAAATTGTTTGGGCTCTGGCAATACTTTTTGGAGGTTTTTTTTCCAGTAACTGAAACAAGATTGCAGTGGTATCAGATGTCTGGGTAATACAAATTCATTAGCACTTCCTGCTGTCTTGCTCAGAAACAGTGAAAAACAAATGTAACACCTGCTGAGAAATAGCATCTGCTTGGAAATAATCTGATGCTAGTACTTTGTCTAACTTGAGAAACGTAAGAAACTTGGACCTGCGAATCAGACCTTGAGGATTATTATAACAGTGAAAGAAGAGCAGTCTTATTAAAGACTTCAACTTGCTTCCCTTGATAATTTTGATATTAAAGAATATATGAACTTAGTATTTTAAGAACTTGCAATAATAATTTACTTAAAGAAGCGTAGACTTCAAATTTCTTAAAAATTTTCTTCTCTTCCTTTAATTTCTGAGAAATGAAACTCTTGAAATAAGTGAGAGCATGCCTTTGGTAAAAAACCCACTAAAATATAACTGTTTGCATATTATGCATGCAGAGGTGTAAAAAGCCAATATTTGCCTTCTGCTAACAATATGAACTTACTGGTAGTCTGAAATCTGTCTTTATAGTCACTAAAGAGGAAGAGACTTTTGATTGTCTTGATTGAGTGCAGACAGGGGGAGAAGAATGAGTATTCATTTAAGAACTCTGGTTAATTCATCCTTCAGTTGAACAACAATGTGGGACTAATGTGCAGTGGGCTTTTCAAGTACTAATTGCTGAATCTTTCTTCTTGGTTTCTGTTTCTTCATCCCAGTCCTAGCTACTCATTATGTTCATCCTTGTGGCTGTAGTAACATCCAGAGAATGTTGTGACTTTCATTGGTACCCCCCCTTCTTTTTAATTTCCCACAAGTGTGATGAACCTAAAGAAAGAAAATGACCTAATTCATGTGTGAAAGTGAATTTCCTCTATTCCATGATTTTTTAATTAAGACTAAAAAAACCCAAAACATGTAAAGTTGAAATTAAAGTTTTGCTGTTTCTATATGGTAATAACAAAGCTTCAGTTTTGTTGAGTGGCTGAGTTCTTTAACTGGAAGTTTGTAGAGTAGTGAAACCTTTTTTCATTGACTTTTTTTTTTTTTTATAAAAGCTATTAAAGACTATGAGACTGCTCAAGCCAATAGTGAAAATGACCAGCAGATTCGGGAAGGGCTGGAACGTGCCCAGAGAATGCTGAAGCAATCACAGAAGAGGGATTATTATAAAATCCTGGGAGTAAAAAGGTGAGATACTAATTCCAGAGATGATGATGTGAAAGATGGTTATTTAAACCAGTCCTTCTAGGGCTGATCACTTGAATTTGTTCTGCTGAGTGTTAATTTTTGTTCTGTATCTTGCTATCTTCACTCTTCTGCTGCACTCATTTTTAGCGTTCAGCTTGTAAAGTGGCATTTGTTTACAGTTCCTTTAGAAAGAATGGAAAAACAACATCAGGAAGAGAGGAAATAAATTCTTTAGGAAGAAAATCTTAGTATACATGACCCTGAGTCATATGGATGAGTTGGGGACAGAATGAAGACTGGCAAGAATTACTAAAAGTAACAAAAATTGTGGCAGATAGTGGGATAGATTGGAAGAGTCTGGAAGGACTGACTGAACAACTTCCCTTGCTAATGAGGAGCAAGCGAAGTTCTGAACTAGTATTGGTCGTCCTTCCAATTGGGAACTAATTTGATCTGTTTTTTTGTTACTCATCTGATGGTAAATTCCTCAGACTGAGAACTGTATTCTGCAAAGTCACTGGCAGTAGCATCTTTCCAAGAGGAGTATATGGGTGGTGAAGGAGAGAGTGAGGAATTTTTGCTCAAGGTTGCAACTTGCTTCCTTTGTTTTGTGTAAAGAGTCTTCAATGCTATTTGCAGAAGGTTAACAGCACCTCCTAACTTTCCTGATGGCCTTAATTAGTGTCTCAGTGTTTAAAATAAACTTCATTAGTGTGGCATTTAAACAATCAGAAAATGAAGTTATCTGTAATTTTATCCATCTAGAAATGCTCGAAAGCAAGAAATCATAAAAGCTTATAGAAAACTGGCATCCCAGTGGCACCCTGATAACTTCCAGAGTGAGGAAGAAAAAAAGAAAGCAGAGAAGAAATTCATCGATATCGCAGCTGCGAAAGAAGTCCTCACTGACCCAGGTAATGATGCAGTGCCTTATTATTTTTAGTTATTTTTTTAACATCAAGGTCAAAGCAAACGTGTAAGTCATAACAAGCATTTCAGATTCCCTTTTTCCCTTTCTGCCCTTACCCATCTTAAAAAAGCAGTACACTAATACTTGAATCCAGTCTGTTGTGTGAAGTCAGATGTAAACTGTACTTACTGTGTTTCAGTGACTTTTGTTAAAAGTCAAATAAAAATTACATTTTGAAGGTCTCTTCTAGGGATAACATCTTGTAGAGATTTCTAGGATTGGCCAACTCTGGATATACTTATGTCAAGGACATGTGTGTCTCCTTCTGCTTCAAGTGCTATTGCAAACTGCATTTAGATTATAACAGCAAGTGAAGTACTCTGGAGAAAACCTGTTATTACTGTGCCATGATTCCAGTTTGGTTTTGTTTCCTCCAGAAATGAGGCGGAAGTTTGATGCGGGAGAGGACCCACTGGATGCGGAGAGTCAGCAGGGCGGCAACAACCCTTTCCACAGGAGCTGGAACACGTGGCAAGGATTCAACCCCTTTGGTTCTGGAGGAGGACCATTTACATTCAAATTTCACTTCAGTTAGAGCCAAGACTGTTTCTGGGTGGCTGCTGCTGTTTTTTACTTAATTCGTTGAAAAATAAAAAGTCTCTCAGTTCAAGACCCAAAATCTTAATTTCTATAATGTTGTCCTTAACCCAGAGTCTTACTGCACTAGAAGAAAACTCCTTTTTTCTTTCGTTGGTTTGTGATGAGCTTGACAAGCTCACACTGATGGGGGTTGTGCTGCCTATGTATTTGCTGTGGATATGCAGAACAGGTTTATTCCTACGATGGAAAAAACAGTAAGATGCTACTTAGGACAACACTTAAATTTAGAATTCAAGTATATGCTTAAAGATAAAAATGCATGTAAATATTTTTGTGGATTGGGGCCTAATAAATATGGCAAGGGTAGTTACAGTAGTCTCTACGTTAACAAACTGTTGGTTGTGCTCAGCAGAATGATCCATCTCCCAGTATTTTTAAGAGGAAACCCAAGTGACCCACCTGCTGGATTGGTGTTGGCAGTTCCAGAGGTGGGGAAGAGGCTGCGCACTGAACCAATCCCAACAGTCGCTCTGGGCAAAGAGTGCTTGGGAGAAACTGTATCTGAAATACCTGCTCACTTTGTTGTTCACTAACCTGAAATTAATTGGCGTGATTTCCTTGGTGGAATTGTCAGCAGTGAGGTGGGGATGGGGGGAAAGACTTGTTTTTCAGAACAGTTCTTTTCTGAATGTGATTTTGGGTGTTTGTTTAGGTATGATTTTTGAGTAGTTTGCACTTCAACAAAATACCTGCTTCAGATTTGAGCAGAAAATTTGATGTGACATTTCCCTGACTCTGCAGCAATTTTTTGGTTCTGTACATAAAGTCAGGACTGAGACAGGTTTTGATGTGAGTGTACTGCAGGAGTGTGATATTAACTCCAGCCTTACCCTGCAATACAACTTCAATTCTGCTGCATGACGCAACAGGGAGTTAGTACTACATGAAATTGTAGTAATTTTGTTTTGTGTAACAGCATCGGTACTGCAGAGACAGCTGTGTGCAAAAAGAGGGACTCATTTCCCACTAGCCAAAAGTCTGTTTCTAATTTTTTTTCTATATGTACATTCTTAAAATGGGGTTGGTGTAGTTTGTGGAGTCGTGTGAATGCGCTGTGTGGTGTTACCAGGGCTGCAGCTGGTAGGAGTGAGGAGTCTTCGCGTTCTGTAACTGCATCTGTCATAATTACTGACATAATTACTGAGTTTCATCAGCAGCCATTTTCTTGGAATGCAAGAATTACAGTTCATCAGTGTTCTCTTGATTGGATTTTAACTGGAAAACAATAATCAGTTGATAGGAGTTTTCTCTTGCTTCAACTCCTGGCACTTGAAAACGTAAGCAGCCTCAGTAAAACAAATGAAATTAGCAAATAAGGCCTTCAGTCTGAAGGAGAGGGGTTTCTTACAGTAGATGAAGTTGCTGTTGAAGCAGAACCCTTGGCTCCTGCCTCAAGTACTTCACCAACATAATTGCAAGGCCATGCAGCTTTGTAAAATGTTTTTCAACAGCAGTTTTAAAGGTCAGTGTTCACAAATTTATCTTCAAACTGAGGAGGTTGTGTGGCGATTTTTAATGGTTTATGGTACAAAACCACCACAGCAGCCTCTTAAACTCCAGTGTTGGATGTTCACTAAGTTGAATGACTTTTCTACAAGTTCAACTTGTGCTTGTGACCTGTTGGAAATATTTTTGCTTGAGCTGTTGGAGATGCTCAGGGCTGTTGAGAGCATTCAAGGCTGGCACGGCTCTCAGGGGCTGGGGCCCTGAGAACAGACAGAACCTGACTGCACAGTGAGGAACCTGCTGCCCCATGGGCTTGGCCTGTGTGCACCTGCTGAGTGCTGGCAGGACCTAAAGTTGGGCAGGTAGCTGTGGGGGGCAGCTGTGCGGCTCTTGTCAGCCCTGCACCCTGAGGGCGAGCTCCACCCAGCTGCGCTGGCCCTGGGGTTGTGTGCGAGCCATTGGAACACTTCTGTATTGCCTTGCTCACTGCAGCAGGGGCTGCTTTTAAAGTATTGAGTATTGAATGAGCAACGTGAGTGATGGGCCCAATTTGGTACATGCAGGAGTGGCTGGGCTGTGGGAAGTCACAGTAAAGACTGCAGCCAGCTGTGCTTTTGTGCCTGGGGACTGCTGGAAATAAGTTCTCTTTCAAAAGACTGCCCTTGTGCAGCTTTAAAAGCTCGAGCTGAGAGAATTGTTTCCTGAGGTTTAATTTTTTTTGTCTTGAGAAGGAATAAGATGTTCCCTCATGAGTAAATTCTTCATACAAGGCACTGATGTTGGAGCAGTGTGGATTTGTTTCTTGGAGACAGCGGGACAGAGAGGAACAAAAAAGGATCATGTGCATTTTGAAAATGAATGAACGGGAACGGGAAAATTACATTTTAAGAACAACAAAGCTTGAATGTAGTCAGTAGAAGAAGGAAGATGATTGATGCATGATTGCTGTTCATAGATTCCTTTTGTTGGAAGACAGGTTCTTGGAAACAATTGCAAAACACGACAGTGGAGAACAAGGCTCTCCTAGTATTGAGCAGCTGCTGTGCACAAGAAGTGTTAACCACCCCGGTGCTGTTTCGAAGGGCGTTGAGGTATTCTGGGAAAACAGAAAGACAAAGTTGTGTTTAAAAGAAACCATTTGTGTTGCAAGGCTCTCCAGCTCCGGCGCTGCATTTCCTGACATGACTCTGGCAAATGAAGTGCTGGTCCCATGCTGAGTGTTAATGATGCAGACGACACGCAAGGAAGCTGAACTCGCCTTTTTATTTATTCGTGGGTGTCTGTAGTGCAATAATGTTCAGTAACTGAACATTGAAGTAAATGTCTCGGTAGTTTGTCAACCTTGAGATGTGCATGAAGCATTGTTCCCATCGTTGGCCCGGCTGTAGATGCAAACTTTCTCTGTGGAGTTCTCTCAGTTCTAATAAACCTGTTTCCTACTTGTTTTAAAATGAAGGTGGGAGGGAGCATATTTTCCTTGGTAAAGTACTGATACAATAATCGATCAGTGTTAAAAGAGATTCAAAGTGAATTGCAAACTGAAGAACTCAAACTTGAGACATATGCAGAAAATGTGTTAGCTTAAACTTTAAAAAAAAACCAACAAACCCTAATGCTTGTTATCATTTCAGTTTTCAGACCGGTGTTTGGAACAAGAATTATTCTTCTGTTTAGGGCTGTGATTTATAGGAGCTTTGCTGGGAACTAGCCAGGATAGCATAGCAGGTTAGTTGTATTTAAAAGTGCCTTATTGTAAGGTATTGTTTGCTCTGTGATACACACTTTTATCCATGAAGCCGTAACAAAATTAATGGGAGGATAATTTTTTTTTTCGCCCTCAGCAAATTACTAAGTAGCAGTTTCATGTTTAAAGAAGGATAAGTAAAGTTAGCCAGAGGTTTATCAAATGTTTCAGATTATAAAATGTCTTTATATGGAATCATAAATCTACAAAGCAAGAACTGTTTTTTCTAGAACTGTGGGAATTATTTTATGGTATTTTTCACAATAAAGATATTTATGATGACAAGAAAGCACTGCTGTGTATTTGTTGTCCTTCTTTCCTCATGCTGCTCTTCAGGCTTGAAGCTGGAGCTGTGCAGGAATGCAGAGGGCACTTCTGCAGGCAGGGGACAAGAGGAGGCAGCAGCCACATTGTTTGTGGCAGAGAACCTTGCTGTATAGAAGTCAACTGCAGCAACTGTAGAAGCTCTGTTGAGTGCTGACTTCACAGTGAGAACAACCAGCCCTTGGAATATGCCTGGGAAATGCTGGATTCCCCACTGCTGGACTATAAGATTTGCCTGACTGGGTGCTGAGTCATCTTGCCTGGACCGTGCTTTTGCCAAAGAAGGCTGGACCAGATGATCCTTGAGGTCCTTTCCAACCTGGTATCCTGTCATTCCATGAAGTCTCAGACTGAAGGCAAGTACTTGATTCAGGGAATAGGTTAAAAGGAACCTTACTGAGAAATATTTTTAATACTAAAGCTCTGGCTCATCAACAATACTGCACTAATGCCTGGTTTGTTCATTTTCTGTTAAACTTACCAGCTGAGCTAAAGATCAAGATATAGAAAAGACCCTGTCATAGGAATGTAAATTGTAAAACCCCTTCATTTGAATAGTTCAAATATTCTTTTGCTTATTTACTGAGTGGCACCATGTTTTGGCAATACTCTAAACCAGCATGTGTTTTCATCCCTTTCACAGGGCACAGCACAGAGACTGGAAATAAAAAATAAGCTCTTTCTGCACCACTACATCTCACCTCACAGCAGACGCTTTGATTTGAACATGGCTGTTGCTTCCCTGCAAAAACACTTTCTTGCTGCCTTTTTTTTTCTTTGGCTCTGTTAGCCAAGTAGGGAATGGTAATTGTGTAATACAAAAAGGGAGAGCAGAAAACAATCCATCTTTTTTTCCTCCAGTGGAACCTTTTAATATTTTGTACAACATACACAATCCATGGATTTAGTGTTAAAATATAATGACATGCTAATGACTCAAAGTGCTGCCTTAAAGAGATCTGTGAAAAGTAGTGAATATGTTTGTGGGACCTTTCTTATTTTATAAACCATTGTATATCTCAAAAAAAGCTTTTTTTTGAAAGTGGTATTATGCAGGGAAAAAACCACTAGGACATTTTGTACAAATATAGAAAACACAAGAAAATTGCATGAAACCTTTTACATCTTCAAAATTATCTCCAGCAAATTACATTTATAAAATTACATTCTAATCATTTAAGCAATCTCAAAGAAATAAAAAGGAACTATTTCTTTTTTTAAAGCCAGTAGAGGTAATCCAATTTTAAAAAGAACAGGATGCTACAGAGAAAATGAACATGAAATCAGTGCATGAATTATCTACACTTTATACTGCAGATAATCATAATTAAAGAGAACTAAGGTTTCTTAAAGAACCTTTAACTTCTGTCCTAAAGCAAGTTTTCCAATATATGCTTCAAGCTTGGAATGCCAAGGCAGATCCATGTGAAATACTGCTGCAGACTCAGGCAGCAGGATGGAAGTATAAATCTGAAAACTGTTTTGAAAACAAAATAAAATAATGCAGCAAACAGCTGAATAATGGTTTGAGGGTTTTTGTCCTCTGCTATGGCAAATCAGTTACTTCCTTTTCATGCATGGCATTTATAGTAATGGTGCACAGGCAGCTGCTAAGCCAATTACAAGTCCATCTCTGTGGTACAAAAATACCAACTTAAAGCTGATGTTCAAATATGTTTGACTTGCTGCATGATATCCTGAAGTAATTAAGAGAACAAGCATAACAGAACAGCTCCTGCACTGAAATGGGTCATACATAAAGGGAACTGACATTAGGCTTTCATTGGGTTACACAGGAAATACTCCACTGGGTACTTCATACAAAGGAAATCCCTCAACAGGCATTTAAAAACCTGTATGTGACATGTTAGAACTGTTCAGAATGCATGAAGGTAAAACCACAGAAAATACAGAGAGCTGTGAAAAAATCTGCATGTCTCACATTCCTTAGTACTATGGCTTCAAAAATATCAGCAACATGTGATTTTAAATACTCGCTCTTACAGCAAGAAATTGAAAGTAACCAACAGCTGAGGACAATGACAGTGGATACAAAATCTGCCTCATTTCCCTAGTTGTTTATTCAATTATTTGCTGCTATGGAAATAATGTGCAATCCTTGCTGATTCACCCACTTAGTGCTAATTACATGGTCTTGTGTAATTTCAAGCATTTAAACTGGAAGACTTCTTAAAAGAATGTGTGGTCTCATCCAATCCCATTCTGAAACCAGCACAGCCTGAACAAGAGGGTGTGTATTTAAGGCACTAGATTTCACTTTGAGACACAAAGCCCCCATGTTCAAATATGGGTATTGCAAGAACTTTTCCCTGCAATTTTTGTGGGATCAAAATGTCACTATCCTATTAAAGCAACAGTTTTGTGAGTACAGGTTTAGAAAATTACAGGAGACACCACTGATAGTCAAAAAAATACTCATGTATTTTATTATTTTCTTTTCAGTTATAAACAGGATGATGATAATCAGAAGTGAGTAGAAGCAGCTTTCAGGTACTGACCTTCTGATGCAATGTATGCTGGTCGGAAAATCACCTCAACCAAAACCATAATGGAATTTTATCACACACTATTTAGGAGGCCAAAAGGAGCCTAAGAATCAAAAATTAGTTTTAAAAATCCCTAAGAGTGCAGCAATCCTGCATAATAAATGAAGAGTGTCATTCCTTGCTTTAGCTTCCATGTGGAGTTATCTTTGTGTGGTCTAAATTAGACATCTTATTTTTTATGAAATTCTTTATTGCAAACACAGCACTTCTTGAGGGACAAAACTATATAACCAAAAGCAGGGCATATAACCAAAATTTTTGATATTTAAATACAGTAAGCCTAATGCATGGAATATGCACAAAACAGTTTTCAAGTAGGTATTTAGTGTGTGTGTCCTCCCCCGGACTGACAATGCTGAACACATCTTTCTTCATATTCCAAAGTCCTCTGAGCAGACTTTCCTTTAAAGAAGGAAAAGAAAAGCAAAGCCATTGGGAAGCTGCTCCATACTGGTTAAAAAAACCCAAACCTCCAAGTACCTGTGGATTTCTCATTTTTGTATTGCATTTAAAAATGTTTTAAATAACACGTTAAGTTATAAAATATTTGACTTCACATTAAAGAATATTGCAAATAGTGCCAATGTAACAGCTGTAAATTCTGTTCAGTCCTTCCCAGAAGACTCAAGCTGTCACCATTGCTGGTCACAGGCTGTGCTAAAGTTCATCATGCTTGAGCCCTGTAGCCAAAGGGGAAAAATACACAGAAGAGTTAGATAAAGACAGTGCCTGGGTTTGTAAGATGTGGAGAAAGCCTTTTACTTTCCATTTCCTGCTAATCACTCAGTTCAGGAACATGAACTTCATTTTTGGAGCCTTGCTACAAGCTGATCAGAAGCTTTCACAAAGAATAAAACCCACTATGAATTCTTTAAAAGGAAAAGTGAATTTGTTTCTCCACTCAAGACTTACAAATATTTATCTGCTAATTTTTTCTTCAACCTTGAGAGCTGAGATCATCTTTTTATTTTGTTTCACATTAGTCCAAGAAGTCAAGTCTTACTGGGAGTCCTGTATGTGTGTTTGTGGCTTTTGCTTTTGGGTTTTGTTTGTCTGGGGCTTTCATGTTATTTAATTAATTCAGTTTAAAACAATTTTAGTTAAAAAAAACAACAACAAAGCCAAACAAAACAACAACAAAAACCCCCAAACAAACAAAAAACCAAACCTCACCCCCAAACTAACTAAAATAGAATTTAGTCCAGTGCAAAAAGGCTTGGATAGATAAGCCTAGAGAGAGATGCAGAGGCAAATTAATACTCAGTCCCCAACTGCTTAATAGACATGAGCTTTAGATTATACAAGTGAAGCCTAAGCTAGTGTGCTTTACTTAATATTTGTGGCTAAAATTATGTGACTGTTGGTTGTGTCTGAGGTGCAGGAACAGGACCACTGAGCTTTCTCTTAGATTCTGGCATGAAACAAGAGGGTTTGTGCTGTCAGTGTGACTCCTGTGGAAAGCAGCATCACACAACTATCAAACCCCACACCATTTTTTGAGGAACAAGGGAAATGACACAAGTACAAGATTTGTGCCTACTGACCCCAATCTTAATTTCAACTAGACTAATATTTAATTGTTAGAAGCTAGCAGCTGAATATGCATGTAAATTACCTTTTTGAAATAATGATGTTAGATTTTTCTTCTCTCTTTCAATTTGCTGTATTAAGTTTCGGATCTCAGAGTCATAATCAACCCATTCAGGAACTATCCGGGCAGCAGCCTTTAGTTTTGGTTCTTTGGTCTGGGGGTTGTTGCACTGAAAGTTTAAAAACATATTAGATGTAAACAAAGCAAATGTGAAAATAACACCTTTTCAGAGAATTTAGCTCAAATGAATTGTAAATGCTTTTCTTTTTGC
Organism: Motacilla alba alba; assembly: GCF_015832195.1. NCBI lineage: Eukaryota > Metazoa > Chordata > Aves > Passeriformes > Motacillidae > Motacilla > Motacilla alba. The sequence continues at coordinate 83,909,524 of NC_052016.1, forward strand.
TGACTGTCAGTATAGCAGAGACATGGCTGGCACAAGACTACTAAAATTTAGACAAAGTTGCCCAGGAGATGCAAGATTGACATTGGCACATTGAAACTGAACCTGATGTGGGTTTTGAACAGAGAGCGCCTGTCTCCAGAGCACAAACAAACTCATTCTAACAACTGTAAAGACACAAAGAAAACTATTTGCATACTGAAAAATCACATCAAGTTCCAACTGTCTGTTTTCCTTTCAAATTATGTCTAAAGCATCACAAATAGTGTATGTGTGTTGTCAAAAAATCTAAATGGGGGAAAAATGGGATGGGGATAATAATGACAGGAAAAAGATTTTTGTCTCTTTCCATTCCCAAACAAACTTTTTTCTTCCTAAACATGGATAGTGTCCTGAGCATTATGCTTTTAATACTTTGCTTTATCTCCTGTTTATAGCAATGAAACGGACCAAAAAAAACCATGACAATGTTAAGGTTCTGGAGGAACCTTCTATGTGGGGAGAACAACAGCAGCCCATAGTGTCCAGACAGGCAGCGGCACTTTGTTACAGTTCCAGTAACTTGGGCTGACTATGGAAAAATTATAAGGAAAATTCACGTATGGGCATGAAAAACCTCAGTCCCATCTGGTTAAGAGATAAACAACACTTAATTTTTTTGGTACAGTTTTCAGCTTTAATGTAAGCAGATTTGGTACAGAGCAAGTGGGAGAGATCTCGGAGAAGAAAATGTTTCAGGGGAAGGGATGGAATGTTGCAGTGCCTTTCAGCAAAGTTGCCTTCATGACATGACACACTCAACCTGAAATGCCCCAGAAATCACAGCAAAATTTTTAATCTGTACAACTCATTTAAGTCAGGATCAACTCACCAGGTCTATTGTTTTAGCCTTTTTCTTGGATTTATCATCACACCAGGTTTCACACCAAAGCCACTCCTGAGGGAGAGACTTAATGGCTACTTGATGAATCATATTATTGGGAAGATCCTGTACAAATTTTGTAAAATCACAAATTAGCATTGAATAGAAACCAGCTTTCCATTCCTTAAACTTGAAAAAAAACCCAACCTCTGCCACAAAAAACATATAATACAGGATTATGCCACTACTCTAAACTGAGATGACTTCTAGGAAAATAAGATTCCAGAAACACGAGCTTGAGAAGGAAAAGCTTTAAACTGTTTTTCTGCCTATGTTCCTTACTTCACTTCTGGGGTTTTTTTGACCTTTATTACATAGTCAGGTAATCTCGTCATGAAAACTCTGAGCCAAGATCTGGCTGAATGCAGGGAACAGCATTTATAAATGAGAAACACCTCAGGCAGGTTTCAGGCTCGCTGCACCGACTCTGGTCAGAGCTGCAAAGAGCAGGGGCAGCAACTGGCACATCCATTCCTAAGCGCCCTCACGTGTGCAACCCTTGCACTATATTCCAGAATAAATGTCAGTACTCAAGTGTTAGTCACATCTTACTTTGCCAATTCACACTGCTAAATGTGACAGAACAAAATAGCACATATTGCTGCATTATGAAAGATGTATAATTTAACTGAAATACAGACATTAGCACCAAAGAATCACATCAAATTATATGGAGAGCCAAGACATTCAATTTTAATTGAAATGCTCTATTTTTTAAAAACTTATAATTTTTGGAAGGTATTTTATCACCATTTCAATTCCAAAAGAAGAGAGACTGGTTTTCTGTTGTGCCTCTCTGGATTTCTAAATGAAATCACAGTTCCTGAGTTACTACAGTACTTTCAGAAGCTGTCAATTTAAAAATTGTTACATGCAGTAAAATGTAGAGAGTCAGCTGTTAGTTTCAGGATTTAAAGTAAACGAAAAAAAAAAAGAATGAATACAAAAAACCCTCTGAAGAAAATGACTGTACTGGAAGTCTAGATTTTATGATGTGTAATTTTTTCTCCTTAGGAGTTCTATACTTACTCTCCTTTGCATTTAAAATTACCATTTCCCCTTCTATCTACTTCTCTTCTGTGGTTTAAGAACCTTAACTACCACCCATGAAGACAGCACTGCTGGAGATTAACAGAGAGCTGAGACTGCTGCTTTTTGAGAAGGGCAGTGAGCACTCCAGACAGGTATTTAAAACAGAAGTAGTAATGAAAGAGTTATAATGCATCTTTATCAGTGGATGAAAGCTCTCCAGGTCTCCAATACATTGCACTGTGGTTTGCATTTCTAGGAGTATTGCTGTATTTTGTGTAAGAAGCAGCAAAGAACACAGCAAGTAGCTCCTATAATAGAGTCAAACCAGATTATTATGAAAATACTACTTTGGAATATTCACTTCCCAAAGTAATTCCAATTCCATTCTGCCGAGATTTAGCTACCTTAACATCTGTTCCTTAAGTGGCTTTTGATTTGATCCAACAGGCTTATAGGAGATATATGCTATCATGTTTTAAAGCTGTAATTGGAAACACAAGAATCTTAAAATGAGAAGTTTCAATATTTTGAGAACATTAGATAAAATAAATTTTATGAAAACCAGCCTTATGGTGAAAACTCTGTAACCTCTCAATCTTACAAGGTCTTCCTGAAGAACACCTTGTACGTGTGGGTAAGACTGTATTTGGAGAACACACAGCTCTATCCCATCAGGACTCTGCACGGGTGATCAGGGCCAGGAATTCACTCTGCTGTCCAGAAAGATGTGAACTCTGACTGTTGCTGTTATTTCAGCCTTTTGCTCTTAACATACATAAAGGCTGCTCCAGCTCCAGGTGTCCAGTCTAGTCTGAGTTTTTAGTGTGGCTGTATTCCCACTTTTATTTGTCCAGTGTAAGAACTGCTATTTTCAATTTTTACTTTTATTTCTGAAAAAAAAATACAGGTAGTAATAATGTCCTAATGTAAGAGAGAAACCTCCTTGCAGAGCAGGGGTGTGGAAAAGCACTGAGCAATGTGGGCTTTGCTACCATGGGATCCTGTTGCTGCTAGAGGCAGGTAAAAATCTTCTGTGCTGAAGTAATTCCACAAGGAAAACACCAAAAGCAGGGACAATCTCACTTCTGAAGCCTTCTGAGGTTCACCCTAAGTGAGACAAACTCCAGCCACTCCAAGGTGACCATGTACAGCAACCACCAGAGTGCATTTGCAGTTAACTTACAAAAGAAAATTTAATTTATGGTAAAAAAAAAAAGAAGAAAACGGAAACAAGCTCTTGCTAAACACAAATATAATTACCATTATCAGAATAGAGGGTTATCATCAGAAAAACATAAATGCACACAGAACAACTACAAATAAAGGTGAAAAGTCCTGTAAGTTGGGCTTTTTCCTCATTTTTAAATTTTAAAAAAAATCAGCAGTTTTCTGAGCTGTGCTCATATGCACTGCTGAAAATAGGCTATAACAGCAGTAAATGGCAAACTGTTTTGGAATTATGTAACATTTATGCTGAGATACAAGATATTCCATACATATTGAGAAAGATAAAGAAAATAAATCCAAAAATGCTCAGAGCCATATATACCTGATCTAGATTTGACAGACTGTTTGGATCCTGACTAAGAGCCTGGTACTGGCCCCGAAGCCTGTCTCCAGCTGCAATCTTCCTGAACTTCTTCAGGTCCACAACATACAAGGCACTACAAGGAATAAAAAATCCAAAGAAATAAGATTTATGGGGGTTCACCCTCTTTTTGATAATAGTAACAAAAGTAACGAAAAAGTAAAACATGTTCCCATCCTGAAGGGATATTTTTCTTTATTAAGTGGCTGAAACTACCATAAAACAGAGAAATCAATATATCATCAGAATTCCTGCCCTCTTTTTCTCTTACTGAGAATGGCTCTTGAATGCCTCAGTGATCAAGTGTGGTTGTGATATTTTGTGAAAATCCCTTTGCTAGGATTTTCTTCTCATGAGAAGCTGAGAAGGCCTCAGCTTCAAGTGTAAACAATTTGTTACCTGCTACTGTGGAATGCAGCAGGTGCTTCCTCGATTGGTCAATGTGGGATGTTTCTACTTGGCCACCAATCGAGGAGGCAGCAGCTCTCGGACTCTCTAGGAGTCACAGAACTTTGTTATTCATTCCTTTCTATTCCTGTCTCGCCTTCTGATGATTTCTTTCTCTCTGTTCTTTGTAGTATAGTTATAGTGTGATCTTTTTTAATGTAATATATATCATAATATAATAAACCAGCTTTCTGAAATGGAGTCAAGATCTCTCCTTCCCTTCACCAAGTCCAGACTGCCCAGAAAACCCACGGCAATAAATGGTGACCCCAACTACAGCCATAATCAAGACCAACACCAGATTTTAATGCAATTCCCAAAGGGCACAGAAGTGTGTGAGGGGTTTTCCTACCTGATATGGTATTTCCTTTTGCCGAGGTGGGAAGCCCAGTATCCTGATTTCCAGAAGCGGTACCCGTCCATCTCTCTGCGGCTGTCACAGAAAGGAGTGTATCCATAGGGAGCTCCATTCAGGTCCAGGTCTCTGAGCTCTTTCAGGTCACTCCTCACAATCTGAACAAGAATATAATTTAGTACTGTTTCTATGAGGGTAGGTATTGCAGCAGGCTTCACAATGTTTAATTTTAATTAAGAAAACCCCTCAGATGTTACAACAGTGGGGTACAGATAAACTATTCCACTGGGAGATATCTACCAAACTATTGCTCAAAATTATTATTATTTTTTATCATATTATTAACAGTGGCCATCAGTGTAACACATTTATTGAGTAAATTATATAAAACTGGCAATATTTTTTTAACTCACAGACCAGCATTTCTGGTTGACCAATACAAAATTCCTTCATTAAGAAACATAACTTTTGAAATCTACCAATCATGTCCCTTCTAAAGAATCCTCCTCATCTGTTATCCACATCAGGCACTCCAAAATTATTGCATCATTTGAAAAATCCTTGTATCTAATGGTAAAGTACTTTTAAAAAGAGTTTTTAATGACATTTTACAAATGCCCTTTATTTGCTGATCAATCCTTCTTCCATCAAACCCCACTTACCTAATTTATCAGTGGTAAAAAAAGGTTTTAGCTATTTGGGAGCATGGAAAAGTCCTTACAATAGTTAGGATAGACAACCAGTGTTCCCAGATGGTGTATCCAGATGAAATGGCAGAGAGTTGCAGTCTGCATTGCTACAACTAAGTTTCATTTATTCTTAAGCTTTGGAAAAGGACCAAAATACATCAGAATGTGTCTCAAGGTTTTTAATAACCTTGTGATAAACTCATCTGAAGCAGCACTTTGTCTTTCAGTACATCACACGCTCATTCCTGAATGAAGGACTGCATGCAAATTTACAATAGAGATAGGACTAATCTTGAAGAATTTCAGCCATCTAGAAGTTGTTCCAATCACCTCAGACACTGGCCATAGTCAAGAATTCCTCTCACAATCAGCCCAGAGATGGAATCACTCCAATAGGCTTTCAGTGAAATGCACCTTCAAGATCACACACATCTCTCCAGGTGCCTCTCTCTCCACACAGACAATTTAGGACAACTCAGTGTAGGGAAACTCTTAAAGTCCACACAACTGAAGACCAATGAAATTCTTGCATCTACATTCTGCAGCACCACTGGTTCTGTTTGTACAACTGCAACAGTCTTTTGAGACCAACATCTGAATAAAATGGCCACAGAGAATGAAACTGGATCAATTTAAGCCCAAATTAATTCCTTAACAGTAATATGCCATTATTTTTTCTTACCTGGTCAGCATCAACAAATATTATTTTATCCACAGCTAAAGGGAAAAGAACATCTAAGAAAAGAATTTTGTAGCCCCAGATAATTCTTTGTTTTTCTGTCTGTTGATAAAGCCAGCGGGGCCACTTATACTGGACCAACTCATACTTGAACCCATACTTTTTAGCCATGTGAGGAATTACATCCTAGAAGAACAAAGAGAAGAGCAAAAAACCATCAGGTGCACATATATGAGACACACAAGGACTCAAAAGGAAAAGGAGTGAATGTTCCAAGGCAGCTGTGGCTGGGCTGGCCTTACTGACAACAAACTTATTATTTTAAAATGTTCCCTTAGTTTCAGCACTATCCTCAGCTACACCAACAGAAACAGCATTTCATGCAAGCTCTTGGAGACTATCAAGAGAGAATAAATTATTATAATTTATCACTGGGCTTCATGTCCCAGAAAAGAAGAATCTTTTACCTAACCCTGGTACTTAACAAATTCAGGGATAATTTTCCACTGTGAAAATTTAATTTGAATTATATAATTAGACAACTGCAATTAAAAAAAATTACTTAAAATTTTAAAGAAAAAAAAACAGAGGAAGACTTTTCTCCTACCTTAAATGTTGGGGAGAGATAGTTTTTCAGAAACCAAAACTTAACTGGTGTTTTTGTGTGACGTAGGACAGAAAGCATCATAATTCTGTGGAAATATAAGTCTACAATAAACAAACAAATACACATGGGTCATTAAATTTCAACTGCACTTAGAAAGTACTAAAACTTTAAGTATAATTTCTTTAGCCCAATTGAAGTAGAAATTTTTATCTACTTCTAATTAAAAGCTTTAAAGAGCATATGTTCAAGGGCACTTTGAAATGGCCTCATTTGATCCAGACTGGCTAAGCAGCAGTAGAAGGAACAATTTCAAAAGTGGATCTATTAACGTGTTTTATTCTAGGAGAGGTGCCCGACAAAATTAGAATTATGGTTAGTTCCTTTAATATTAAACTTGGCTACTGAAATAACTTATTTTAGAATCTACTGGTAGAGTTTAATAGGTTGCTGGAAAAAAAAAAAAAAAGTTCAAGTCAGACCCTCTTCCAAAAACCCTTAATGACTGTAAGAATCACTGTTTGGGGTTCAATTCTTTTTCACTATCATGGCCTTTGTTTGGTGTAACCAGACAGATCAGCAGTGACCCACAGCCTTACAACAGATCAAGTCTGCCTTAAAATAAAGACATAATAAACTTGAAAACAAGACAAAGCAGGAAGTAGGATGTTTAAGATTACTTTTTCTCCTTTAAAGTAAATGTGTCTTTCCCTTTATGAAGGTGGTTGCAGGCTGAAGGAAAGAAACACAGTGCTCAAACTTCAGATGACTCAGCCATCAAATCACCAGTGCTCAAATCAGAAAAGTAACACAGATGGTTGTGAAGAGATCAGGCAACACTGTAGGAATTCCTTAAAAGCAGTCACTGCTCATTGAAAGGACCCTGAGATAAGTAAGGCCATATGTGCATGTAGTAAATCCACTTTGTATGAAACACAAATAGACACAACTCTAATGAAGTCACTTCTGTTGTGTCTGTATACAGAGAGGCTGAACTTCATCTTTTATGTTTGTACTTCACACATGAAAGACATTTTCTGTCTTCAAGGAATAATGGTATTTTTGAACATCCATATGTTGAATCACTTTGTTCTTAAAGATTAATTTAGTTCTCACTGTATACAACTTTTCTCGGTTTTGAAAATGTATTATTTAGATGTTGTTTAAAAAGTCAATTTCTTTAGGTTGCTTAGTTTTACTACGGAAATGTAGAGTATTGCTATGAAATTCTTGTTTCCCCTTTTACCTTTCCTTACCTTAAAAAGCGTTCATATAAATGGCCTGAAGCAACAGAAAAAATGTTAAGAATATCACTTTTCTTTTCCTTCTCATCGGTTGGAATTTCTTCTGAAAATCTAAGAATTATAAATAATTATATAAACTAAAAATTCTGCAGAAAAAAAATCCTACTAAATTATCATTAAGCTCACAGAGAATCAGAAATAAGAAAATATACAAAAGAAATACACATCCTATAGTAAACAAACACACTTACATTTTACTTCCACTGCACATGCCTAGCCTTAGGAGCTACAACCTTCCCCAGAATACTCTCATAACTTTCAGAGGTCTGTGGTGATGGGATTTCCCAGTGTTTTTTGTAACACTTATTGAATTCTTCTTCAGATTACTCTGATTCCTCTCCCTAGAAGCTAACCTATGGATTTGGGGTATGTTGTACAGAGGTTTCTGTTTCTGCTGCACAGCATTCTTTGCTTGTTTTGAATACTGAAGCCTGCCAGGGCTGGTTTTTAATCATGTGCCTTCCAGCACACACAGGCTGCAGCCTCCCTCAGGCACTGCTTCACAGATCTCAGAACTGCAGAACCAGATTGGTTATAGTTATCAAATGGTTATCAAGCCATTTGATACTGTTGGAAATTTACCTCAATAGTCTTTTTTGTGAGATGAGTCATTCCTCACTCACTTAGAATGCATGAGTCACCCTATTTTTCTTCTGGTTCTATCCCTTTTAAAAGTATCCTTTAGAAAGTGTAAAAATAGGTATCCTCATAATCTTTAAGAGCAAATAAGACAAGTCTCAGATCTCGAATGTATTCAAAAGAATTCAGATCACTCCACTGATACAAAGCTGAAAGCTCAGAAATAGCTGAGAGGCTGCAATGTGTTTAAGTGGTGTGAATAATCTTTTGAGAAACCCACGTTCTATTCACTCAGGCATGGTAAAAGAGAGAGACATCAGTGGAGTGGCATTGTCTGCATGGTGTGGCATCTTCAAAGAAGGCAGACAACCTCTCAACCAGCACTGAACTCTCACAGGCTAAACAGACTGCAGTTCACAGGTCCAAGCAGTCTATCTCCTTTCTTCTTTTTTGTCCCATGTCTTGTATTTAGTGATAGCAGGACTGAAAGAGTGTCAAGCTCTTTATAAAGCAGCCATCACATGTGAAAAAAGAAAATTGGGGTTTGATGCAAGGATCTTGAAAATATTGATTCTGCAAAGCTTTACAGAAAGCAGGAATCTCCCAAAGCTGCTGGGCTTGACCTGTAAGGTCACGTGGGAAAAGCAGTCGGTTGGAGAAGGGCAGCTCAAATATGAAAGGGCTTGGGCAAAGTGGTGTGCACTTCTCCCATGTTAGAGCACATGTGGGTTCCCGTAGTGAACAATGTGCTGGTGGATATTCTTTTCATTCTGGGATAACAAAAAGGAAGGGTATTTGACAAGATCCTAGATGGCAAAAGCCTGACAGACAGCCTCAAATCATGCCCTTGAGCCACAACCTTGAATCACTGGGAAGAGCAAATAAACTTCACTGTGTGAGGGGCTTTCTTGGCCCAGCCAAGCTCAGAGCATGATGAATGCCACTGTGATAAAAGGCAAGACCTGGAAGGTTGAGAGATCTCTGCCCTTGTAACCTTCTTAGAGGGAGTTAAGATTTTGATCTCTGCACATACATCCTTTGACACAGCCAATTAGAAGTGGGAAGTTTGAAGTCAATGAAAAATTCCCTCAACTAACATCATTCTTCAGAGGAACCTTTGTGCAGCAATGTGGGTCCAGTGTGGAAGAAATTGTTGAGAGTCGTAGCATAGTGGCCTGGGAGGGTCTTTGAATCTAGTCAATATGGGTACAAATTGAAAAAGGGGGAATTTAGGTTAGAAAGTAGGAGGGAATTCTTTAGTGTGAGGGTGGTTAGACATTGGAACAGGCTGGTCTAGTAGGAGGTGTTCCTACCCATGGCAAGGGGTTTGAGACTAGATGATTTCAAAGGCACTCCCAACCCTTAACCCTCCGTGATTCTGTTACATTGTAAAATAATCTGTGGATAAATGGTGATAAACATAAAATCAGCAACAGACACTCAATATAATCTCAGGTCTGAAGGCACTTGTGGCACTCTCTCATGATGAGGCCTCATCATGAGACATTTTAAAGCTGGAACAGCTTTATCATGAGACATTTTAAAGCTGGAACAGAAGCCGGTCCTGGATCTGCCAAGAGAGGTGTGTGTACAGGACTGACTGGAGCCAAGTGATTAGTAGATAAAGTAGAACTTTTCTTTATTTTCTTTTTTTCTTTATTTTCTTTAGCAGTCTGTGACTCACAACCATTGCCCAAGCTACTGAAAACTGAATAAAACCTTTTTTGAGTCTTCTTCAAAACAGCAAATTAGAAATACTACAAAGTTATTAGCCCCAATTGTAATGCTTGAGACGCTTATTACAATTACTTAAAGAACTCAAACTTTATAGTAAAAGGTAAAAACACTTCTTGAGATTTCATAAATTATGTCCAGGAGCAGACAAGCAGCATTGGTCTGCTTTTTGATGTTCAGTTTGACAAATATGAATACCACATAACCAGCTGAGATTTTCACATTGAGACTGATTCCCTGCCACAGCAAAATGAAAAAAACAGCCAAAGAAGAAAATGAAGAGAAACTGGAAATACAAAGGAGGGATTAAGAAGGGAATAAAAAAGGAGATTTACATGACATTATAGATTGTCTTTCCCCCTTTTTATTTACATTATAAATCCCTTGGAGAGACTTTTTACACATTTGTATCGGTATCAAGTAAGAAAATTTACTTGCTATGAGTAATAATAAACATGTCTTAGAACAGTTGAATTAGAATCAAGCTATGCATTACCTTGCAATCGATTCCACCTTTCCTTTTTTTCCCGTTGTTCCATCTGTAAGAAGATCTTCATACACTTTATCTGGCTTTTTCTGTACCTAGTCAGTAAAATAAATGCCTTTGTTCAACTTGGGAAGGTAGTTGATAGTAATTAGCACTTGCATTGTGATATCTCACTATGGTGTTCTAACTGGCTAGAGCCACTAAGTATGGTGATTAATGAATCAGCCAGCACCTTTCAAGCCCTCTGTACATCTTTATGCAAACAACTGCAAGTGTGGTGAATTTTATCTCATTTTCCTCCTTCACAAGTTTATGATCCAGCCATTAGCTGGCAGAAGCATAGCATCCCACAATGGAACTTACCTGAGAGGAAATTGTCATTTTCATAAGCCCTTCACAGGGAGAAAGTGACAAATTTGTCACTGAAACATAAACTCATCCAACTTAAGCAATTTCTGCTGTCTTATCCAGATGCTTGTAATGGCTCAAGATTAATTTCATTTACCACCTCAATTTCCTTGATTAAAAGAAATCTAATTGCTTTTGAAAACCAAATAGCTTCTTACACCCTGAATGTGTGAATCTAATCATATTAATTTCATGTTTATATTGTCAAGCTAACACAGATTCCTGTTGACACTATCCTGAAGCCACATCCCACAGATCAGTGAAGTGATTCTAGAGTTCAATTGAATGGCAAAGCTTACATATTCTAGTTATAACTTTAATACATATACCACCTTTCACATAAAATAATATTCCTGTTTTGGCTCAAAATAGGAAAATTAGGCACCCTTCTACCCATTCGCTGTTGTTTAAAGGCAGGCTCATCATGCTCCAGAGTCTTACACATTTTCCCTGGCTTCTGGAAACTTTCAGTTACAGGACTGGGGAATAGACTCATGTACGGTGTTTTAAAATATTTACAAATATTTTTAAAATATTACAAATATATAGTGGAAAATACAGTGTATTATGAGGATCTTTCTCCTCAGTATAAGTGGTGCTTCATTAGCTGTTTTTGATACATCTAATGAATGTAATGTAGTTTTGTTGACACAAATTTGGTCGCCTAGGGTAAAAGTCAACACCACTGATTTTGACTTCCACTCTGGAATCTGGACTTTATGTAAAATCTCTCCTCACTCACTGGAGAGAAATGGATGTCTCAACAGGTCATTCTCTTGGTTTAAATCCATATATGAGCAGGGATGAACAGTCCTTTGGACTCTCTCCTGCTAAGCAGAAAGGGATTTAAGTCACCAAGACTACACACTTGGGCACCTTGAGCTAGATGAGATGAATGTTATCTATGTTTAACAGCTATTTAACAAATCTCCCACACAATTAGTATAACCTGATTGGATCAAATTAACTACATTAATTTGCACATCCTTCTCTTTAATTACACAAATTCTAAATTATATACTTCAGTATACATATTTCAATTAAATATAGCCTGAGACACATAAGCATAAGTCATATTTCATACCAGGAAACACTGCATACATACTTGAACTTTGATAATTTTGCTTCTGAAGTTGTTTAGTACCACAATAACATCTGTCAGGTCAGCTACAGAGTCTGTTCCTTCATGGCTGTGAAGAGAAAAAATGCCAAGGTAAGTGTACTGTCTCATTAAAATATGCATTGTTGCTTGGGTTTAATCACAGAATAATGTTTCGAATTGCTGATATTTACAGAAAAAAATTACTTCACTTGCATCTAATTATATTTTAACTTCAAAAACACTGAGTTTCATTCATCACTGGACATTGCCCACAGTCGTTGCATTAATTTTTTAATTTGAATTTTCACAGGAAATTTACTAATCAATGAAAAACTGTAGTAACTTACAGCTAAACATATTTTATATATATATATATATATATATATATATATATATATATATATATATATAACATAATATTCAAATATAACAACAATCTATTTTTCAAGTATGGAAAACATCTTAGAAATTGTGTGATGGCATTAAATGTACTTTTAAAATAGATCTGCTTTTAAAAGTATAGGGAAGGCTTCACCACAGTGCTGAGGCTTTCAACTGGCTGGCTTTGGAAACTGTAGCCCTGAAGACACAGCTGTGCAAGCACCACATGCATGTCTGCTCTACTGAACACCAGTTTAAAGCCACTCAGGTGACTCCAAACTACTGCAGTCCACACAGTAGCTAATATGAAAAATGTTACTGCGATAGAGCATAATAACAACATAATTTTCAAATTCTCTTGTTTTACACCTCAATAGTCCCTCAATATATTTCTCCTTCAATCTCTTCTACCTTTTATCAGTGTTATGCAGGCTCCTCTTGCAAAAGCTACCCACACAAAAAAAATGGGTTTAAGAAAGTAATCTGCTACCCCTTAGGCTTAATATTTTTCCCCCAAAAAAACAGAAGTATTTAAATCTTGTTTCAATGTGTATCATACCACTTACCTGAACACTGCAGGATTTAACACACTCATCTGCATTTTCTATTTGATACATTTTTTTGCTAAAATGTGCCTGCAATCACTAAGTCTCACGGAGATGGCTAATCCTTGCATAAAACAATGTTCAGAATTATCTGAACTTTTCTACTCTCTATTGTAGTTTTATTTTCACACTTTTAAAATATCATTCATATGCACACCCAGCCAATAATGGTCTTTGCATTACAGGGATGCACAGTGCTCAGATATTAATTCCATTTTAAATAAAGTGTGTGACTAAAAAGTTCTAAAATAGTAAAATTTGATCCAAACACAAACTGCTGATAGCAGCAGCCGGTCCAATGTTCCAATTTTGCCCCCAGTGTTCACACAACCAATATTTTCTCTGTTATTCACTCAGCTACCTCAAAATCCCTATGCTATGAATTTTGTAGGTAGATACAGAGGATTCTGCTGATAAAGAGGATTTTCCAAAGTCTCTGCAATATTCTCAGAGTGTTTGGTTTGGATGTAAATCCAACAACATTACTTTGTCTCCCTAAATCTCTTTCATGGATGCCTCCCTGTGGGCTCCATCTCATAATAAGTGCCAACTGTTTTACTCTGTACAGAACTCAGTTTGATGGATTTTTTTTCCTACTAGGAACAACCTTTTTAAATCTAAGCAAAATATCTTGCATACTGACAGCACCATGACATATGTAAGACTAGCTACCTTAATATTATGTAATTGTGAAAAGCAAAACATGCCTGGCAGACTATTTATGTCCCAACTTTAACGTCAAAACACTTAGATGCTTTTAATACAAATACAAGTAAGTACCAATATAATACAAATTATAATTTTCCATCTGGGGAACAAAAGAATTTGGGTTCAAGAAATGGAGATCCTTTGAAACCTCAAGCCCAAGAAACAAGCATACAACTCCTTGTCCAAATTATAAAAGATATACCTTTCAGCTAGGCAGTCTGCATGACATCAAATAGATTAATATATCTTACATCCTATATATGCCTACCTGCCTATTTAAAAAGTAAAATATTAATCAGGATTTTATAGATATCTTTAGCTATAAATTATTTTCTGCAATCTTATCTTGCAATACCTACTTGTTTTCCTACCAACATCAAAGTCCAAATAATAAGCAGTGCTCAGATTACTGCTGAGTATTTTTATTTTCCTAATATCCATAGTAATTTATTAATAACGAATTGATTTACAAGTGTGATAGCATCAATATAATGATCCTTGTTAGAAGCAGTCTTTATGAAGAAAGAAGCAGCTTATTTCAAATGTTATGCGTTTACATATAGTAAAATTAAATTACTTCCAACTATGAGAGAAGCAAGTAAGATAAATACTGAGATGCAGGACATTCCAAAACTCCCTTTATAATGTACAGGCCTGTGCCTCAAAGGAAACAGGTTCATTTTACAGTTCAACAGGAGAGGGTGTGACTAATATATATGGATGGAGAACATACTGCAACAGCAAAATTCCATCCTATCAAACAGTTGCCTGAGCTCTGATAGCAACTTCATACAATTCATACTGTAAAATAAATATCAAAGATCCTGGTGCAGCCCCACAAACATACTTTTCCTGTTGTACTTTAAGTCTACAGTTGGAATAATGAGATGAAATAAATTGCATTGTTTAGATTCCTCATGAGGTATTAGTTTTTAGTAACTTAGCTGAGTTCAATTAAGCCCATTTGTGTTACAGAGGGAAAAAGAGCAAAATCCCAGCAGATAATTTAAAATTTCCTTTGATCCAGGCTAGAATGTAGAACGGTTTTGTTTCATTATTTAACCCAACTGCACCTCATTACATTATTTTTTTTTAAACCATGCTATCTTATATAAATCACTCTATATTTCTTAAAAATTAAATGCTAAATTAGACAAATGGTACAGATACAGCTGGTGGAGATTAGGTGAACCTCTAAGGGTAAGGACAATGTTTTTCTGCTTTTGCAACAGACTGTAAGGGATTTCTGAAAAAAAATAAATTGAAAATTGCAAACAAACAGAATGAATCTAACATCCCATTAATATTTCTCCCTGTAACACTGATATTAACTAAATCGTGGTTCAAAACCACAAAGAGGTTCGTTAAGTTTTTTGGTTTTTAATAGTAGCTGATAATTAACAACAAATGGAACTATGTATTCCTGAGCTTCAAGTAATAATAAATATTATATAAGAAATAGACCTATTTCAAACCACACAATTACTTTGAGGGGGAAAAGAGATAACAGGAAAAAGAAAAAAAAAGGAAAAACTGAAGACGAAATTAAATAAACAATAGTGCTCCTCTAGAAGTGATTAGATCTAAAGCTTCAAGAGAAAGTTCTCATATGCTACAGGTCTGTGCTTTTACATAAAACATGGGGATAAGGTGATTCTTCTAAGGAATAGCTGGAATGATGGCGAGCACATATATTCCTTTAAATGAAAATCAACCATGGAAATGACAGATCTAGAAGGCACAGAGATGTCACCTAAATGCCAGTTGCAGAAATACAACTTTCTTTCTATGGACAGAGGTTTCTCCCAAGAGAGGGAAACGTGGTGCAGTCAACATGCAGCCAGGGTCTCAAAATGAAGGGTGCTTTGATATCCTAAAGTGGAGATGTAACCATAGCGATCCTTAAATGACTTAAGACAACTAAGAAACACTCAGAATTAATAGAAGAAAAAGTCTAGAACTGAAATTCTTACAATTCTCTTGTTAAAAAAAGATGCCACTTATAAATATACTGCATTCAGAGGCATCCTCATGGCTGAAAGAAATTGTGAGAGGGAAATTCGTGGTACTTCCTCCAAATAGTTCTGGAGATAATTCTGGAGAGCAATGCTCCATTGGACATACTCTTGAAATTACATGTTAAGTATGTTGGGAATGCCAAAATATTACAAACAAAACCATGAGTGACATTTCTACAGAATTGGGTGCAGCCATTGTGTGATAATGCTAACCATGCATGGAACTGACAGGGAAAGGGTCTGGTAGCTGGGCAACTGTACAGTAAGGGACACTGCTAGCATCTAGTCTAGCTGAGCAGCTTGGCTTTATTATGCCTTCAAAAACACATGAAGCCATCAAACAACAACTAACACTACAAGGAAATAAGGTATTCCTTACAAACTTTAAATCGTCATTTGCATCTTATGCTTTTTAATGCTATCTTTGCTCACCTTCCTTCAGTGTTGTCAGATCTTTTTGAAATATGTTGCACTTTCAGATTAATTTGTTTCCAAATGATGGATTCATACTTACGAAAAAACCTGATAAATCTCCTCAGATCTTCCTTTACGCAATCTCAGTATCCAAGCACCTGGATTTGCTTTCAGCTGAAAATACCCCTAAGGAAAAAAAGACAGGCACTTGTTCTGGTCACATTTCAGGCTCAACCATCATCATATACAAAAATAAACTACTCAGCATTTGTACTAGCCCTGAAAGAAGTGTGTCAGGGATGCAACAACTATCACCTTTCCTGCATGTCCGTTTTAATGTCTTTCAGTGCTCTGTTTGTTTCTAGCTGAAGTTGAGTTGCATATAAAAACTCCACAAAGGACAGCAAGTAAAAGAGCAGCATAGAAATAAATTATTGAAAAGACCCTAAATTGAAAAGCTTCTTTGAAACTCAAAATTTTTTGTCTGGAACAACTTTCCAAGTCAACACAATTCCTTCCTATTTTAGGAACACTGTAAACAGCAATTGCTATGTTAAAGTCACAGAGAGCAAGCTTTGAAATGCGAATTGTTAGAAGTTTCATCATGCCAAACACCATCTACTGTTGAGTCCGTATTCAATACTTGTGCAAAAATCAAAGATTCACAATTTATTAAGAATTTCCTTCCTTATGATACAATATTTACAAAGACTAGAGAACAGCAGATAGGTAAAAGGTCTTACTCATCAAAATCCTTCCCTATCAAATTCCCTTAGCCAATAGAAAAAAAAATCTTTCACTTCAGAAGTCACATGGTCTTCTGCTCTACAGACTGCCAACATGAAAAATAATTACATTGCATGATGAGACAAATTCTCAGGTGTGGGTATGTCCCACCAAGGCTCTCATCTAAAATGGGAGTCTTCTTTTGCCTGGATCATTGTGTAACAAAAAGGGTTATTTTAATCAGAACGTGAATAATAACTTACATTTGTCAGGGAATCTCAGCCTGAATATAACTGTCTCCTACCACCTACTAGAGGCAATTAGGCTGCCAGTTTAGGCACTTCAGGCAAGAGTATAAAATTAGCCTGTATTCAAACCTATACTGCATCACAGGAGAGGAACAGGGGGGAAAGCTCAACAAACTAGAGATGAGCTCAGCTCCAGAATGTGCCTGTTACTTTTAGCATTACTAAGCTTGCAACACAGAGAAATGGATTTAAAGAACAAGATGCTCACGAGGAATTCTCACAAGAAGTGTGAATTGTAATGACTATTCCTGTACCAAGTACTTACAAGGTTGGCCATCACAATAGTATCAACCATGACAGGGTTCTTCTTTGTGCCCAGAGTGAACTGTAACCCTCGAGGAGGTTGTCCAGTTGTCACATCAAAGCAATGTCCTTCAAGCAATATATATTCCAGCTCGTATTCTGCTATAACTGCCCCTTTTATCTACGGAAGGAATGCTTCATCAATAAATTATGTCACTTAACCATGTGGAAAAAGCAAAATATTACAGTCACAAACATGCTGTGTGGGATTTACCACAAGGTAACTCCCACAGTCAAAAAAAACCCAAAGAAAAGTCCATCCATAAGAACTTGACTCAATTATAAAACAGGTATCCAAGACAAAGAAGAAGGATCACTCTCTGGAGGGACCTTCTCTCCACTGACTGTTGAAGCTGAGGCACCTCTGCCTTTGTAAGGTAAATTCCAGCTTTACTTTCACAATACACTTTCCAAGTACACAGCTTTGGTCAATCAAACACCCTCGATATTTTGCATAAGCTTATTGACTCAAACAAATCTAATGATTTTGAAGATGGGGGATCAAAATAGAATTAAGTAATAATTGAAAGAATTGTGACCTTAAAGAGGGTGAAATACATTTTGAACTACACTAATAAACAGTCACATATTCCAGTTCATACGAAGAATTTACCTAGGTTACAAAAACTAGGAAACACAAAGAATCCTTTAATTGCTTTACTACTTTTATCTTAAATGTAGTGTTTCTCTAAACACAAAGCTCAACATAGCAGGTAAATTGCTTTAACTTGTACTTTGCATTCTGATTTTTTTCTATTCCATTCCTTTCCTTTAAGACTTGTCTTTTTTTTTTTTTTTTTTAAGAGAGAAAAAGAAGAAAAGATGATGACAATAGAAACGGTAAAATATTGCCTAAATAATCAATTACCAAAGAACATACTTCAGGAGAATTGACACAAGACAAATCCTGCAACATTTCCACTTCCCTCTTGAAGTAGAGGAACCAACACAAGTTTTACAGTGTTTGCGAACTACTACTTACTTCCTGCAAATGAATGTTATCAAGGTCACAGGAACTGTTTACTGCTTCAACCAGCCAGCTTTCAGGAGTGATCATGTTTAGGGTCAAAAGAGGTGATTCTGGCAATTCTAGGAATTTTGCTACAGGTTCAGAAGGAAGGTGCTTATTGATTCCATAAGTTAATTCTGGTTCCAGAACAAAACGATAGAAGCTGTTGAAAAAGAAGTGTGACAAAACCCCAACTTTTAGCGAAATACAAAGTTCAAACATGAAGCTCTTCTAAAATATTTTAAAATATAGTGAATATTTACCAAGTCTGATGAAATTTAGAAACAAAGTAGCTCCTTAATATTTTGAAATATCATCAGACAATACCTACAGCATCTCAAATGGGCTGGTAGATGAACACAGACCTATAGACTTTTGGTAGTTTTTCTGTGGATGTGCCTATTTTCCATTAACACTCTAAAGGCTATGAAAGTGAATACCCAAGAGGTGCATCTAGATGGCTTGACTGATAGCAGCCTTGAATTCTCAGAATCTGTATCACTGAACTATGCAGAAGGACTAATCTCTATTGGAAGAAAAGTCTTTGAGAATGGCTACTGTCACTAGCAGCAGCAAGGACAGAGCAGAGGAAAGGTAGGGTTTCCCTGTTCCTCTCCAGCTCTTACCCCAGTTATTCCATACATAAAAGTTCTCCAAAACACAAGGAAAGAAGTAGGCACCCAGCTTCAAAAGCCATCATAATGATGTTCACACAAGAAGACACTCAGAAGACGAATAATTAAGACCCTCTTATGGAACAAGAGATCTGAGTAATTCTCAAAATGCATAAAAACTAAGGACTTCTGTTTTGTGGGCAAATGATCAATTCTGCAACCCTCTGGCTAAAGGTCAGGCACTACCATCAGCCTCTCTCACAGGTAATTAGTAATACAGGTGTTAGGATTATAGGTAAAATACCTGCCAAGGACAGTTTCTCTTAGAGGGAAAGAAATCATCTTGGAGGGAATTAATTTCAGTGTAAATGTCTATCACTGAATTAGTGAACCCTGATTTTTACACACAGATAAAAGAAACTTCAATTTATAGTAAATACATTTAGGCTATCATATTCTCAATGAAATATAACATCAGGCTGTATATTTATTGAGATGAATTCCTAGGAGAACTGAATCTGTACAATTCATTACACAAACAGTGGGCTGTAAAGAAGGGAACAACTTAGACAGATAATCCCCCTCTGAAAGTTTTCACAGGTATAAAAGACTCTATTGATTTATTTAAGGTCTCTTAATGAGAGGTGCATTTGATGGACTAGATCACTTCCCTGTGATACCATGCTTGACACATTGGAACAAGAACTTTCATCTAAACAAGTGCAAACGGCTTAGGTGACATTCAGTGGAAAATGAATCAACAAAAATAATTCAGAAACACAAAGCAATGTTTACTTTTTAAGAAAATATACACCATTAAGGCTATTTTTCCAAAGTTAGCATGACAAGCTATGAACTACTAACCTCTTCAGTGGCACTTCAGACAGCTTAGATCTGCAGTTCAAAAATAACCTGAGTTTCATATTGATAATGTCCTTGAGTACCTACAGAAAAAAAAATCTCTGTAAAAAATGGTTCTTGGGAATCACCAAACTTTGAAAATAAGCCAAAGTTACCCTTGTGACATCCTACCATTTTTCAATTTTCAGCAGGAATCTAAAACTCTTTAAAGATGTAAATATATCTGTATATTAAAGGTTATTGTGAGATATTGTAAATAAATATATGACCTTTCCTAAAACTGCATGGTTTAGCACATGATATTCTTGATAGTCAAAATATTAATGTCTTCACCTACTCATGCAATTTTTTTAAGAGCAGCTCTCCCCATTTTCCAATGCTTGAGTAAATGATATTATCACCCTTGTTACATTGTGATTTTAAAGTTGTATATGGTAAATCATTAAATATAGTGAAGTTCAGAGAACTATTCTAATACTCAATTACTTAATAACTTTAAATGTCAACAATAGACTAATGATGTATTAAACCATTCAATTAACTTCAAAACATTTTGGTAAGTTAACATATTTCTTTTTTCCTCTCATTTTCTTTGTCTGGTAATTTCTATGTTTTAGATGCTGTTATATAAGAACCATAATATCAGGAGAGTATTTTTTCTTATTTTTATGAGCAATCTGTTTTGTTTTACTTAAAGCTAACAAAGTTATTAATTTCTTTAAAGCACTCATAAAAACCTTTATCAAATTACCTTCAGTTCTGTGGTTTCTGACACAAAGTGCTTACCTGAAAGCATAAAGCAGCTGTGCCTACATTTATGGACATTAGAAAGGCCAGTAAGACATAAAAGCTAAGTTACAACACCAATACTAGTAAGGCTAATATCTAAAATTACTACAATAGCAAATAAATTGGGAACAAAGCAAGACAATAGTCATCATTAAATCTCTCTTTTATTATTACTATAATTTTTCTTTCCTCAGTTCAGCCCATGGCTTACACACATTCTTTACTACAATGCTGTAACTTTACTTAGCCCTAGGGACCTGTTCTATTCCTAGTTTCTTATTCTTATCTTTTGTGTCACCTGAATAAGATCACTGAAAAACTAGTGAATAAAAAACAAAGAGTAGGGAATAGCATACTGGTGTGAGCAAGTGAAGAAGCAGGAAAGGAGAACCCAAGAACACTGGAAGCATAAGAAGGGAAAGCATTACATGACATAAGTTTAAGACCACCAAAATCAAAATAGAGGTCAAAGTGACTCAAATATCTATCTAGCATTCAGAAAAAAAAGAATTATAAAAGCCTCTATGGACTTTACCTTCAAACAAAAGAAAACCCTCATCCCAATAGCAAGAATGAATCTTCAGCAATCTGCTTTGATAGGCTTTTGTGTATTGAATGAAATTATCTTGCAGAAGGCTGATGCATCATCCCTATTCATCAGCTGACCATGAAATTTAGTACAGTAGCCAAAAAAAAAAAAGCCTTTCTTAATTAGCATTTCAAGGGACTTTAAATAGGAAATGACAAGTAAGACAATAACTCATTATCTCTGTGTTTTTCAACAAGACAACTTCTGAAATACTGAACTTGTTCTATTATTTATTTAGGGCTTCTGAGGACACCAGAAACCAGGCCATTTGAGTCAACACATGAAAATGGTGACAAAATTAGGAAGACTCTTTTATAGGCTACTTGAAGAGTTCAGTCTCTTTACTTTAAATAAGAACATTCAAACAGCATGGAAATTTAGTTCAGAGAACACTGTAAAACATGGCTGAAATATTTCAGGAGGCTTGAAAATTATTCAAGAGCTAGTTTTATTGTGCATGTGCACAATAAAAAGTCATTTGTAAGACACTTACTTGAGTTACCACAACTTATCTGAAGAACATTAACTCAGTAAAACATGATTATTCAACCAGTCACTTGGAATTGTTTGTGAACTTCAGGATAATACAAAGTATCTGCACTGAAAACAAACTTATAATAAAACCTTCAACAGAACTGGCAAAATGATGAGAACATCAATGCTTACAGCATAGATCTAAACAAAAACCTGTAATTCCAAGTCTGAGTTTAACAGCAAGGTTAACTAGCCACTGGAAAATCTCAGTAGGAGCTCTAATCGGTACTCAACTGCTTGGTAATATTTAAATTAGGAATTGATTAAAGAATTATTTCTACTTCAAATAATAATTGTGAAAAAGGAGTCCTGTGACATGCATTATATAGACAATCAGACTAGATCACCAAAAGGGTCTCCTGTAGGGATTTTACTTTAGGGATGGAATAGTAAGTCCACACTGAAGACAGAATGAGCAAAGGAAAAAAGGCAAAAGATAACTGACAGGAAAAAAATAAAAGGTTTGATTTTTTTTCTCCACATTTTTGAATTACTGGATACTTACTGGAGAAAGAAAAAAAAGGTGGATAATCCTACGAGTACAGATTCATTTTCCTCCTGTTTTTGGTGACCCATGAGGAAAAAAATCCACAACTCTTCAATTTTGTCCTCCATTTTAGCAGAAGGAATTTCTACTTTTCTCACATCACCTTAGAGATCACCTTCATAACTTCAGGACTAGTTAGCTCTTCCATATATTCTGCTGAGAACTTATGTGGCCTAACCATGGTAAAGTTATGGCTGGCATTTAAACACTTACAGTGGACATGACTCTGCCGTGTCTGGAAATACTTGATGCTGAAGTATGTAACAAAACTTTTTGAAAAAAGGGAAACACAGACTATATGGAAGGGGCTACCTGCCTCACTCTGGAGAGGATTAGAGCAGTTCTTATGATACAATCCAGTACATATTTTAAAAACAGCAGCTTTGGTTGAGCTCTCCTTTGTGCTCTGACTCATACTTTCCTCCATCCTTAAACGGCCAGTGTCTCAGACTAAGCAGTAAAGTTTAGATTACAGCCCACCTCTAGCTATTTACACCTCTCTCAATTTCACTCCCACTTAATATGAGTAACTTTTTGTTTGTATTTTTAATAAAAAATACCAAAAGATTTATTTGAAGTAGCTTTACTACTTGAATTAAGTGACAGAAAGTAATACAACAGTTTCACCAGGGTGAAAAAACCCAATCATTATAAGGACATATTCAATGCAGAATGGGGCAAGAATCACATGTTCTGCCATGGTAGTTACTCAACAAACTTTGCACCATGAATAGTTACCAATCCAATATACTCAGCTCCAATCCAATTATGTAACTGAAAAAAAAAGAGCCTTTAAAAATAAATATATTCTAGTGATTAAAGTTTATAGTATTTAAATCACCTATCTATAGTAAGCTAATCAGACAGGCATTCATTTAAGAACTTTGAGTTTGTTGCTTGCTGGATTTGCATGTCTGTTTTGTTTTTACAGCAGGAGATGGTGGCTTTCCAGGTAATAATAATAATAATAATAATAATAATAATAATAATAATAAATATATATATATATTATAATGTCCAGGCTATTTTTCATTTTTAAAAAGATATTATTGAAAAGTTTAATCTACATTAAAATATTTCTGGTTTGTTTACTTTCAACAGCATTTCATTAGCCTCTCCTAAGGGTTGGCTTCTTGAATAAAACTAGAACTCCTATGACTCAAGCAGGATCTGCAAGAGCTGAACAGCTGGGGACACCATGGGAGTCATTTGCCTGGGCATGCATGAGAGAGCCTGTTGAGCTCAGAGGAACAGAGATTTCTGCTCAGAGCTACAAGATCCTTGATGTGATTTATACTCAGAATATGAACTTCTGGCTAAATGGAGAGCTTCCAGACCATTTCAACTTGAAAATATTTTCATTTGGTAATATCAAGCTTTCATTTTCACTGAGAAGGGTGAAATGAGAGATCCAGTTCTAGAGATAAGCTAGTATTCTAGAATCTTGAAATAGCAAAATTTTTCATGAATTTTAAGAAATGTTTTACTTCACTCCACTATAAGAAGAGTGAGTGGATGCTTCAACATTTGATATAAAAGGGTAGGAAAATGGGAGGGGGGAAAGCAATTTAAGAATTTATGAAACTTGCATAATTACTGCAGGAAAAAAAAAAGATAAAATAGGATGCAGCAAAAATCAAGTTGGAGCTTTCAGAATTATAACAGACCATAAAGTGAAGACAAAATTTACATTTTTATGGGAAACTATAAAGGAGTCTGAGACACAGTGATATTCTGCAGTAGTGAAGGAAGAAAATAATTTTAGCAGCTGTGTTTTTAAGACAGTTTCTCTTTAGATGATCAATAGCTACACACAATTGAAGCCTATCTAGGTATGCTTGGTAGCATTAATCAACTGAGGAATATCTCTCCAAAAGCTGAAAGGTTTATAGTTCAATCTTCTTATGATGATATTACAAGTCAGATTTAGACCACCTCATTTAGGCGCCTTGGAAAACTAAGGTGATCTGGTTTAATGGAAAGAAGCACATAGCTCCTGAGATTCTGAGATGCAAAAAATTATGTACACAATCTCCTCCTTTCTTTCTATTGACTGTAGAAAGCACTTAGAGGCTCACTTTAAAAGGACTGGGCCATGGGGCTTCTGAATTTTATTTTCAAATGAGATATTAGAACAACTTTAGTAACAACTGAAGTACAAATAAGCAAATTATAAGAAATGACCACCATCTTACAATCAATAAATGGGTCATCTTCTGTGCTTCTCTTGTCAATGGATCCACAATAGCAATGACATCATAGAATGGCTCATTCTCTTGGGGTGCCACTTTTACAACACTGTTGAAAAAGTATTCAAAACAAGTGACATGAAAACTCAAAACTGAATTTGTTGAAAGGACAAACATTTTTAGACATGGACTTGTAATATCAGAGGCGTTTAAGATTTTACTGCTCAAGAAAATATTTCCCTCATTTCAAGCAATAATCATGATTGCTCCCTGTGATACAGTTAGAAAAGCTAAATGTGAACAGGAGTGAAAAATATAGCATTCATCTATATATATATATAGTATGTATATATACACATACTTCTATACTGGTTAGTGATTAGATACATTCTCTAAAACAAAATTAATAAAATAAAACTCAGACTTTAAAAAGGGCCTTTCTGTAATTTGCTTACAGTTCCCTTCATGGAGATCTGGAATCACTGGACAGATAAGTAGTGGTGGTGACATAATTTAAAAAGAAAAAAAAGAGGGGCAAAAATGGCATTTGGGAAGTGTGAAACTTGATAGGCTGGACTAGCTTTATGCATTCCATAAAATAATTCAGTTTGATAGACTTTCTTAGGCCAAGTCAAGCAAACCCTAGTTAAAGTACTTTGGACTTACAGGAAGGAAATGTCAGTAAACTTCATTTTAAAAAATGAAAAAAGTCTTATGCTGTAAATACAGAAAAGGGACAATGGGAATTTGTTTTCCACAAAATATATGGCAGCAGTACAGTACTGACTGCTACTAGGTGTAACTTTGAAAAGGCGTCAGCCTCTTAGAAAAGGCTACCACTGATTTCACTCCTGCCTTCACCAACAGGGACAGCTCATCAGCACACACATTGGAGCACCTTTACCAACCAACAAAAACAAGCAGAGATTTGCAAACAACATGACAAATTTTTTTATAAAAATTTGTAATTTGATCACAGTTTTTGTATTATCATATGTCCTTTTAAAACATGCACTTCTCTGCTCCCTTTTCAGCAAAGGGTAAGGTTGGGAAATCAATAGGCATTACTAATGACTTTATTAGGAAAAACGTAAAGATGCATTATGCTATGGAATGAGATGAGCAGGCTGTTCATACAACAGTTTCAAAATTAGAATGCTTACTCAACTTTCCAAAGACTATGTAATCATCAGTACATTCAAATATTAATAAAAAATTACTTTAAGTGCATTATCATGACAAAACTGACCTGTGCTGTTCTTTGAGTAAGTCAAGATCTTGTCTCATCTCTGTTTTAGGCAAAGATGACAGCAGGGCATCTATTTTCATAATCAAGTCACTGCCACTGTATTAAATAAGGCACATATAGTTTGGTTTTCATTAGAAAAGGAGCAAAACATTAACATTTTAATGTCAGTCTCTCTGCATAAAGCATATTTAGGAAGCCCACATCCCAGACCTGGACTCTAAGGTGATTAACACCTCAGGACTTGTAGCTTGGAGTTAAACCTCCAGCTTGACAATGCCCAAGAACCACTACAGCCTTAGAGAAGCCTTCTGAAATGGACACTTCTTAATTTTAAGAGATGCAGAATTCACAGAGTTATCCTTCAGCCTCACAGCAATTATTTTTCTCAACTGTTGGGTCTTCAAATCTGTGTAATTTGATGAAAATGTGAGGCTTGGTCCACAAGACAAATTAAACCTGAATTAATGACAAGGTTTTATTAGTCACAAATTTGCCAAAAAAAACCCCTGATTCAGTGAGTATATGATGTTACGATCTGCTGACATTTCTAGCTCTTTATTATATTTTTTTTTATTTTTTTCTCATTTATGACAACATTAAGGAACAGACATAAATGACCTGGTTTCACATCTGTCCACATCTTCCATTTTTTTCTATTGGAATTTCCTACTGAAGAAATCATAGTTCCATTTCAGTGTTGTTAAGTCACAATATTTGTCTAAATATGTTTTGTCTCTCACTACTTATCTCCTTGAGTTCTGCCTCTTGCTGATTTTGTTTTTCTGGTAATGATTCTTTCAGTTGTGCCAGTCCTTCTAAATAACAGAAATGATACTCAAAGCTGAGAGATACTGTAAGAAGAATATAATTTGCTTTCTTGTTTGTACACAAGCTGTATCCTTAGACTAGAAGATGGCCTGAACTCATCTCATCTTTAAACTTCTTCAGTGAACAGATGTGTCAGTGTTGTCTACTGTGGTGTCAGGGCACAACATCAGCCCATGCCTCTACAGGCTCCCTTACTAACAATTCCCAAAGACAATGACTTCAAATATTAATACTCAAATTTGGCCTAGGATGCACTGTATTTTATCAAGCTCATTATTATTCTTTACAATCACTCTTATGCAAACAAAACCTAGTAGGAATCCTTTACTGTTAGCTATACTCCTGGTTGTAAGGACAGTGAAAGTAGGAAAAGTATTTGGAATAACTCAGCAGAGCTGCACACATGTTATGCAGCAAGAGAATTTTACCTTTTACTACTGTTTCCCATCTCCTTGACAAGAGCTTTAATCTTCTCTGCTGAGGTACTGTATGTTACCTTTTCCAACAAACTAAAGTCTTCCACATAGAATTCATTTTCACCTAAAGGACCCAGTACCTTAGACAGACAGAGAAAAAAAACCCATTAAGTGTAGAATGTCCCAATAATGCTCTGTTTGTAAGTAAAAATAAACTAATATTTTAATGAATGCACAAAATTGAATATGAAACCCCAATCTCTCTATACATCAATACTATTGATTATAAAACTAATTAAATTTTATAGTAACTATGCAGCATTAGGCTTTTGCAATTATATGATTACAGCTAATTATCAAACACAAATAATAACTGCAATGGAAATATCCATGCTATTTTTCATTATATATCCATCCTTCTGTTAAGGAATACACTATTTAGAAATAGCTCTAAGAAAAAGCTCTCTTATGTAAAATATTTTAAACTCAAATTACTATTTGTCTACCACACTCTCCAGTTTTTTAATGCTATGAACACAATCTCCTTCTACCACTTGCCAAATGAAGCAGAACAGATAGAAAGAATGGGAAAGGATACAAAATGCATAATATGAGAGGATACAGGATTATTATTTTTTTGGTGTCTGAAAGAAAGGAAAATGCCTTGGAGTCTCAGAAAATAGCTTTGAGGCTGTTGTTTGGATTTCCTACTCAGTCTATCAGGCCAAATTGAGCCAAGACAACTTCAGTGGCCTACAGGGCTCCCAAGATATAGAATCTCATGATGTAAGTTGGGTGCTGAATGCCTCTTCCTCAAAAT
This sequence comes from Motacilla alba alba, assembly GCF_015832195.1. Lineage (NCBI taxonomy): Eukaryota > Metazoa > Chordata > Aves > Passeriformes > Motacillidae > Motacilla > Motacilla alba. Next base: position 83,937,359 of record NC_052016.1, read on the forward strand.
TCAACTGCTTCCTATAAATGAGACGTTATATAACAAATTCCACTTTTGATTTTTTTATTAATGATGCATGAAATAGATAAAACCACAGTGTAATTATGAAATACTATGGTAATTTGGAGAAGTCAATTAGAAAAAATTAATTTGCTCATAAAAGCACAAATTTTGTGATGAAATAGCAAGGACAGAAATGAAGGATATCCCATGTCTTTTTAAAAGTAATAGTTTAGAGTGAAAACACAGAGATGTGAATATACATTATTAAATTTATCCAAATATTTATTGAAACTTATATCCCCAAAACTTAAAATATTACATTATTTGAACTTTTTTAGGCATGGAGAACAGTAATAATAATTTATAAAATAAATTCATTAATTTAGTTATGAGGGAGCTGACACAAAAAAGCCAACAACTCTTTAAGGCTTCATCAACAAAAATGCTTTCTGTATGTTTCTTAGCAGTATTTCAGTTGCATCTCAGAAGCAGTTAGGATGCATAAGAGGAACTAAACTCACTAAATTTAAGGAGTTTCCAGTTATGAGATGCCAACATAGTTTTCTTTCTATTTCTTTTGAATGGTGGAGTAAATCGAAAATAGAAGAATTAAAAAGTAGTTAGTAAATTGTATTTGTAATGCAAGGCATTGGCTGTCATTAACAAGCACTAAATATTGAACGCAACATTATATTTTTGATCACAGATCATCTATTGACAAACTGTAATTAAGGCTATTGGTTTCAGCATATACATACAAGAAGCTAAAACAACAAAATTACTACACTTTTAGCTGTATAATAAGAATTAAGACTATAAAACAACCAAATATTTATTAAAATGTGGTGATTTAGAGCTTGAAATACTAACCTACTCAATGTAATTTATATCCATTTATCTACATAGTAAAATAAAAGTAACTTTAGGATCAAAACTTATTCTTAAACATCACAAATAATAAATCAGATACTAACCTATTTTGAGAACTTTGTCAGATTAACTCTAAAATAGCTGTGGGAATGACATGCACACATAGTAGCTTCAATGGAATGGAGCTAATGAACAAATAAGGAGTAAAACAAAAAAGCAAGGCAAACATTCACACCATTCTCTAACAAATGTATGAATAAATGGGAAATCAATATAATGCATTTTCTTTAGTTTGAAACTGAAGTTCCAGAAGTAAAAAAATCCTAAAAAAGATTGAGAGACTTAATTTCCTTCTTACCCTGCCATTGCTAATAACAGCCATTTGACCAGGAAGCAGCTTCAGAACCTCCTGGCAGTACATCTGTTGAGTTTTAATTAAATCCAGTCCTAAAGTGTTGTACTTCTTCTCTAAAGTATCACCATCCATTCCCTAAAGCAAAGGGAAAGCATGAGATGCTGGAATGATTCAGCAAAAATAAATTTTGTAACATGTGAGGAAATGAAAGATTTTCTTCAAGTTATGTGGTAACCAGAAACCAAAGTAAGATAGCCACCTCAGCTTCAGTGTAAGCACGTAACTGCTGGTGGTGAGCCAAGTCTCACAAGCACCTGGAGTGCAGTTTGTACCCTGGGGCAACTGTGAATAACCATGAGAGCAAAGCTGAGCCTGAGGTTCAGCAATTTTTCCACGATCCAGCACAACAGCTGCATGAAAAGTAATGCTCTGTTAACAACTCAACTGTATTCCCACTTTTACGAAAAAGATTTTAAAAAATTTGTAATACTGTAAAAACTTAACAGTCATTCTAATATGGCCATTGGACACAATTTGAACATATTTTGGGGAAGCCAACATCATCCAGAAAGACACATAAATTCATTTTCAAAGTGGGGAAAAACATACCAAAACTTATATCGGAATTGTGCTTCACCTGTCAAAATTATTCTGACATGTATCTCCTCATTAGTAATAAACAGACCAAGCAAACAGATTCATTCAGATACAATTAATAAAATTACATTAATTAGTAACACTCTTCGCATACACAGCTTCATTAGAGACCTTTGTCTTCCAAAACTGATTAAACAATGAAACAAGAAACATTACTCAAAAATACTCATTTTCTAATACGGTTCCAGAGAGTTTCCTTAGTCTTCCAACTAAGTCTTTTCTTAGTCTTCCAACCTCCTATTTAAAAATATTAAAATTTACAACTCCTTCTGAGACAAAAAACAGTAGTTAGCAGTTGTTATTTCATAACTCAGCTCCACTCTCATTTAGTCTTAACTTTTCCTGAAGTCTAAATTCTTGAGAAACATTAATACTGCAATTGTAACTGAGAGAGCTATTAAAAAAAATCAAAAATTAAAAATTAAACTATTTTGGTCTCAACTATCTGGTACCCCTATTCTGAATTTTTCAGTACTCTCATATTTTCTCTCAATGAAGAAATTCTCTAATCTTCAATGCATGAAAGTCACCAAAAATCCAAGCCTGCTTGAGAAGAAAGGTGTATGGGTAATAAACTTCATGGCATTCAGCCAGACACTGCTATTCTCACCATCTCCTTCCAATAAGATACATGTAAAATAAAAAAGGAAGTAATCTAATTTAGCTTGTACTCACTGGGATGAGGAATTTAACAATTTTAGTTCCAGCAGCAAGGGATTTTGCTGTATCTTCCTTACTGAGTTTACTCAGGAAACTTTTTAAGTTATCATTGTTTTGGGTTAAAAAAGCAGCCAAAATTCCTCTTGCAATGGCTGTGTTATCTTCCTTTATTTTTGATGAAGGATTGTTCAAAATCCCAACTCGTGTATGACTGCTTGTTTTCTGCAAAGAAAAACACAGAACAATAAGTAATTTTACACTTCCATCTGCTGTTACCTAATATATTCATATCATTTATAACTATGTGAAATGCCCTTAAGTATTTAATTTTTTACAGCTATTTTTCTTTAGAAAAGATACATCAATGACTAATTCAGAACTCCAACTGTGAGTAAAAATTTGATTAGTAAGGATTTACCTATTGTGTGATAAATATTTAAATAGACGTGTTAAGTTTCTTTAATAGAACAGTTGCCTTTGAGCATTTCACAGAAGCATGTTTTTAACAAAAGACAAATGAGTGTTCATTTACAGACTATAGAACTAGTTTTATAGATGTCTGTATTTTTCAAAAATCATTGAACTAAGCATAAAATAAATGCAAGAGAATTTATTCACTTATCACTTTAATGTTCAGCAGCAGCAAAATCCTTCACTTGATAAAATCAGTGATGTCAATCAAATTTTACCAGAGAGTATGATGATTCTAAGGTAGGACCAACTAACACCACTAACTGAAGAAAAGGTAAATGGACTCCAATGCAGGAAGGAACAAAAAAATAAGGAATGCAATAACTGGTATTCAGCACTGGAGAGGCTTCCACAAAGTATTTCCAAGATGGTCAGAAAACAATGAGGAAGCACTGAGGAATCTGGGCTTGCTCCATCGGGCAAAGAGGAGACTACAGAGAACCTGAATGGCAACCAAGAGTCACTGAAGGGGGAGTGAAAAACATGACAGGGCTAAACCCTTCCTGGTATCAGCAAAGAGCACCAAGGGGTAATGCTCACAAAGTTTGGCCTGGCAGAAAAGAACTACAATAGGAAGGCAGTGCAACACCAGAGTAATTTGAAAAGGTAAGGGACGGAGTCATCTCCTTGGAGATTTTCAGAAATCCTTCAAACACACCTACAGCTGACCTGATGTAATGAAGGCAATAATTCCACTTTGAGTGGGAGGCTGATCTGGATGACCTCGACAGGTCTCTTCCAGCTAAGACAGTTCAAGGTTTTTACAAAGGAAGTAAAAATTTATCAGAGTTTTCAAAATAGCAGGTATTAGCTGGAATAGCTAGAAGTGAATTTCCTTCAGCCATTTTCACCCCCAGATTTTTGCATGCTTTTCTTCAAGTGCTGATGGCAAGTCATGAGCAAGTGGTGACTGTGCCAATTCTGCTACTATCAGGAATTATACTAGACCCTGACTTGAGAGATAAAAGGGACTAAAAAGGAGTAAGTAACCCCAATAAAAATCAATGGACTTAAAAAACTCTTTAATTTTATTTCTCATGAAATTTGAAAATCACTAGACCAGGCAACACATGACATTTATCTTATGTTTTGGGGTTTTTTCCTAGATTCATCTCACCAACACAAGGGGACTTGTCCAGGAGGTTCTCACCTCTTAGATGGGAGCTGTGGCACACCTCCCCTGCTGAAGAGGGTTAAAAAATGAAGCTACAGAGGGAGTACATCTGTCAAATCTGAGACATAAATCAAGCAGTTCAAGAAATTAAATGCTTCTCTGTAACAAGGACTTGTACTGAATATCCTTCTTTATCTTTTTTAAAGCCTCTTTCTAAGACATAGTTGTTATCACACTCTCTTGGCAACATCTCAATTTTCTAGTTCCCTCAGGGTGGTTCCCATTTCATTCCTGATTAGAAAGCCCAGATGCCCTTCTGATATCAGTTTAAGTACTCTTTTTACCTGCCTCAAACATAAGGTCTTTCTGTCATTTATACTGACTTGACATTTATACTTTCTGAAGTATATTTATATTTCAGACATTCCTACCTTAAGTCCTATAATTAACACAGAAGAACTTAAAAATAAGCAAACTCATAAATGTGGATGATCCTCCTAGCATACTAAAAAACACAGGAAAATTGATCTTAGAAGCACACAAACAGTACAGGAGAAAATGGGTGCTTCATGGCCACAGCTGTGCCACATAAAACAGGAGAACACTGCTTAATGGTTCACATCAACAGGCAGTATCCCGAAGTCCTTCCAGGTAACATTCTGGGCTACACCTGACCAACAACAAAATTGCTACGCTTTTATTTATGAGTATGATTTTTAAATGTGCAGAGAGAGTTGTTAAGAACATATTCATAATAACTATCTTAATAAAACCTGCTAGAAACTCACCAGGCTTTTCAGGGCATCAGAAAGCAGGCGTCTACCAGCTGGCTTATCAAAATCAGCAACAATCCAGACAGTAACAGCATACAATGTGTCTTCATCTGAAAATTAAAGATAATCGTGTTTTATGTTTGGGAGAATCTTCTCATGACTAATGAAAGCCAAATTAATGCTGTTTGTCATTTCTAAATTCATGTGTATGTTTCACTGCTGACTTCAGCTGTAAGAATAATCTTTACCACATCAGAACCTTTTGCCCTCTGAATTGAAGTAAGATTCTAAGAAGGCAATTTATCATGTTAATAGGAGAGAGGGACTAAAAGAGCTGATCCATTGTTACAGCACTGAGACAAGAGGGCCCTAAAAAATTAGTTCCAATTAACAAAACCTGCTTTACCAGAGGTTACTTGTGAACATTTGATAAAGGCTGATCATATAGCCAGGAACAAAAAGAATTGAGTAGTTACAGGATAAACCTGGCCAGTCACTTTCCCTGGCAGCAAAGGGAAAGTCCTTCAACTAAAGGCAGGGAACAACTTATCATTTCTGGACACAAACGGGAATATAAATACAATTCAAGGAAAGTAAACCACTTTGTAAGTGTATATGCAGATAATTTCTGCTTTTCTTGCTCTATGGTCTCCTGTTCATTACTTGTCATAGAAGAGCAATGGTAGGTGAAAAATTCTGCAAAATTATCTGTAGAGGAATATCAGTCTACTCAGGTCTGGTGAGATGCTAGGAAAAGGTTATTAGTAACTGTTGCTGTGGTCTAGAGAAACACACCGGGGAGAGAGATTTGAAATGTAGATTCCAGCTTAAAGGTTATAGGTTTTACACTAGAGATCTCAATCTTAGAAATAAGCCCACAGATTGGAAGCCATTCATTTGACAGCTCACTGGGATGTCCGTGTGGGTGTAGACACAGAAACAAAAGAGTCAAATTTATTTTAAAGAAATTTAAATGTTTGGCATTTCTTTCTGATAATGAATTAAGTAAAACTCTGTAAATACCACATAAAAAATCACAGAAAGAAAGCACTTTATTAACAGGGCTTTTGTGTCCCTTGAAGGACTGATGTAAATGAGCAGCTGTTTCATAAGGCACAGACTATTGTAAAATTCCATGCAGAATTATCACCCCATTGTTGTAATTTCTTCTCACTCAAGGAAAAGTACTTGCATATGCAATGAGAACATTTTATATCAAAAAGCATTTGAAATGTACAAAACCATCTGAGTTTTAACAAAGACAAAATGTATAAATGAGTTATAATTCATCAGAATATAAACTCTATTTTCTATAGAAAGACAAAGAGTCGTTCAGCAAAATTAAACCATCTAACTAGAGGTAGAATAAGGAGATACTTAATAAATTAGAAACATAATAAATTACTCCTTAAATTTAGAAATACCTAATTTTGATATAAACATACAAACTCTATACATTCTGCCCTTGACAATGCTGCAAGTAAGAGTCACTTGAAAACCAAATAGATTTCAATATCCTCAAGTAAAACCATACATATGGAAGCTGAGTCTATCTTCAAAGTTGCAAAAGTCCTGTAAAGCTTTTAAACTTCATGTTTGTAAAAAAAACCAACTAGCCACAACATCCATCCCATTTCAAAGCCTCGAAAACTAACTAGCCTTTTAATTATAATTTAGGTTTATAATATTCAGATATGCTCTGCTTCCTGAAAGAAGATCCTGGGATATTAAGAAATATTTAATTTACGTGGAATCCTTGGAATATTGACTTCCTTGGGATATTTTACTGATAAATTTCAATAATTTGTAATAGCCATATATAGACAGATAGATAACCCATACAGAAAATTAATTACCTTTTTTTGTTAAATACTTCATATTATCTGAAATTACAGCACTTTTATCTTGCGAGTCCAAAAAGGAGAAAGTAGAGAAGTCTTCCACATGAAATGGAACTGCATAATGTAAACCAAAAAGTATTAGATTTTAAAATATGAAAACAAAACCAAAAAAACAATCTGCAAATCATAACAAAATCCAAGAAAAGGAGTTACCAGAAGTGGATCTGAAATGTATGTATCTTCTTTCTGCTCCAAGAATACTGAGGTTTATACGGGAAACTACATTGTTCTGATCCATAAGAAAATCCACTGCATTTACATGATCCTCTAACAAACCCTGGAGTAATAGAAAAATGTAAAATCTGTACTTTTAAGACAGATTTTCAAGACAAACAAGGACCAAGTATTTGTATAATCTTTCAACTGAGCCTAAAGTTTCTATATACACCAAGTTATGGAAAATTTCAGCTTCAAACCATATAAATGTCACACAGACAGTATTTCAAAATATCAGATATACATGTTTCAATGAAGAACTGCAGTACATTCTCAGTTGCTGGTGGAAAAATTCCATATAATGACTCTATGCTGATCCTTGAGCCTTGAATAATTTCAATATACTCTTTCAAAGCCATGACCACAAATGACTGTAACAATGCAATTGCAGGTGCGGTATTACTAATTTCAAGCCATCTCATTATAAAAAACCATAATATATAAACATGACTGAAACAATTTGCTGTCAAATGCTTCATCCTGCACTCGTTCAGAAATGTTAAGCATACCATGAACACTGCCTGCTGAAAGAAGCCAGTGGCATCAAAAATCCTCTGAAGAATAAGCGTCTCCAACTCCACCACATCCATCTCCTCCCTGGGAAAGGGCACGCCATTAAACAGCGCTTGAGGCAGCGGGCCCAGGCCACTCTTCTTATAAAAGGTTGCTCCTGCCTGATCAAATCAGAAATATCACAGGATTAAACAGACTGCGGCTGACTGTAGTAAAAAATGAAACTAGTATCAAGAGAAGATGAACTCTAATCTCCAAGCACTCTTCACTGTCACACCTTGTCATGAGTGGCAGGGACAAAACAGAAAGTGTTTGGAAACCTAACAGGACAGACGGGACTCATTTGTCAAACAGAATGACAAAGGAAATTACAGATCCATATACTTTGTTGTGAACTTTTGCTTTAACATCTCTCTGAGAAATTGTCTTTTATTTTGCTTAACATTCTAGCTTATTCTTTTATTTTAAATAAAAATAAAAAATGAAGCAAATAACATCAGAGAAGAACCCTGAGACAGTCAAAGCTGCTTTTACCAAAGAAAGAACCCTAAAAAAAGTCAAAAGGTTTTTATGTTTTGAAGTCAAGCTTTATTTGATAAGAAAGCAGAATTCAAGAGAGACCCCTTGACACGTCTACCAGAAAAAGATTTGTGGCTCCTGAAAGCAGCAGGCAAGAGTCAATTTTCACAGTGAGAGTAGTAATGCAGTAACCTTTACAACATTTCCATTAATGACTGAATGGTGGCTGAAGAAAAATTCTACTCAAAGGTGCTGCATTTACTTGCTTTAATATTTAGAGATCCTTCAACTTAGTAAATGCATTGAGTTGTATACACTGCAGTATTTCTTACTCAGCACAGCTCTCAACATACCTTCCTCCCTTGATCATATTCCGAATGAACACCCAGGATACTCTGAACATCAGCATGGGGGTACTCACTCCTAAGAACATGTTTCACATCATCTACTGTCAGAACATTTCCATCTTTCACTTCATGGTACATCTGTAAGAATTATAACCGAAAGAAATTACAAAATATAGTACGTTGTCAAACAACTTGATAAAATAATAGAATTAAATAAACAATAAATAAGTATAACCTTTTTATAGTGCTCTAGCGAATTTTATACTGGTATAATTTTATATTGCTTTTATTGCTATACTGCACTTTTTATACTGCTGTAGTAGTTATCACCATTGCACATATGCATGATTTTTATTAGAGCACTGTTCTGACTGATCTATTATTACACCTTTAGTCTAAATCTGAAGTGGCCAAAGAAATACACCTATATGAGCTAAATGGGAAAGGTTATTTCTCTCTACTAATTGGAGAAGTAATCTAAATTCTCTCTATAAACTAACATGGGCAGTTACCTGAATCCATATTAATCCAAGCCTAAACTAGTCAGTGATACTTTCCTCTACTGAGATAATCTTTCCTTACCATTATTTTATTTCATAGAATAATATTTTATTACTTTCATCATACATACAACAAAAATTTGAAGTGAAAATTATTCATTTCTCTTCAAATGAGGAACAATATATTCCTCTACAGCTCTGAATAGCTCAAACTTTATTTTATTGCTTCTATTTTTGTTATATTTCAATTATATTTATCATCCCTCCTTTTTATATTATCAAACAAAGTAAAGAGAGGAATGCAGCATTTTAAAAAGCACACTGTAAATTATATTTTTTGATCTAGTCCTGGATAATTGCTACCCATGCATGTCAGCTCCCTAACATTTGCGGATTTCTCTTCCAAGGTATTCCTAGTTACTTCAATTCCTTTAATCTTAAGCTCTCTAAGTTTGTCCATGACACTATGACATTTTCTAGGCACTAAACATAAAACCATAAAAAAAATGGAAGAAAAATTGTAATGTATAAATACCATATTCTCTAACTTGGATCCAGAGAGTCTTTACCTAGATGTCTCACCTTATTTCTCCTCCATTCACCTCTCATCTCTGAAATTCCTGTCTTAGGAGAATCTGCATTCTCTTACCAAGTTAACCTGTCTCATTAAGCTGCAAGCCTGGAATATTTCTATGCTTTCTGCACCCATGGACAGCTCAAGCATGACCAAAGAAAAGAAATTATCTTACTGTTTCACTTCCTACACTGGACAATAGGAAAGGGTTTTTCAAATCTTACAGGATTGCCAAAGTGACATTAAAATCCCTGTACTCCAAATGACACAGAACACAAAGACAGGCCCATTATGTTAACATTAATACAGAATAATTTTTCATAATAATAAAAGCTGAAAGGTAGGCATGCACCGACTTCTTTATGTTATTGAAGAAAACCTGTCAATAGGCAAAATTACAAGAGCAAATTGGTTGATGCAAGAGCAAATTATTTCTGCAAATAATTCTATAGACTGTTAATGCTATACATGCTTTTAATACTTCATTTCTGCATAAAGTAAATGCATACATCTCATGCTATCACAAGGCAGCAAGACCCTAACTATTAATAAATTATAAACCAGAAGTAAATAGATGATTTCTTGTGAAAGAACTAACGTTAATTATCGACAGAAAGGCCTGAGAGGTGTCAGATTCCTCTGCAATGTAATTAAAAGTTCTCCAAAGAGCTACTCCAGCATCTTCACTTCCATCAATTTCTTCTTTTGTACTTAAAATAAAAACTATCCCAATTCTATAAAAAAAAAAAAAGAGATCATACATTTTAACACAATATGTGCTTCATACAAATTCTAATACAAACACAGAAGAACAAAATGTTTGCATTCAAGTGATCTGCCCAGCACATAGGGATTAAAACCCTGTACCTGGGTGCTCTTTCCATGACTGTGATGACAAAGGATACCAGCCATGCATCCTTCATCAGCTCTACAGTATGTTTAGGTTACCAACCATATATTGACTTTACATATGTCGTTTACAGCTGACAATAATTAAGATTCCTGTGAGTCAATAGGGTTTAATCACAGTATTTCCTCTCCTTACCTGTATGAAGGTTTTGATTCTTTACATTCCTGCCATCATCTCTTAATGGCTTGAGTCTTTGTTTTAGTCTGGACATTCTGTCTTTTATATTTCCTGACAAGGATATCTTGAGTAGATGCAGGAAGACAGTGCTGGGGTATGGGATGTCCCATCATGGATGTCCCATCATCAGTGTGTGCCACTCCTACCAGCCCCTCTCTCACCTTTTTAACCTTCTGGCCCTTCCACCACCCTGACACTGACATTCATTTTCCACTCACATTGGTTTTAAACACACCTACTACTAACCCCTAGCTTTCTACTGATTCCTTTTGAAACCCAAAGGAATATGAGGCTTGGGAGGCAAAAAGGCTTATTGGAGCTGGTGCATTGATACTGTTTCCATGTAAAAAGCCTGGACTGAGACTAGGCCATACTATGGTCCTTTCCAACCCAAACCTTTCTGTGAAGATACACAGAACACTGTAATCTGTCTTTCATTATGCTTTTGTAATTGAATGATAAAAAATTAAGAAAAACAACTACAAAAAAAGATCAGAACTAGTACAATTTTAAAGTAAAATGAAACACCTGTAATTTATTGAGGACACAAAAAGCCATTTCACAGGAGGATTTTAAATATTTAACACGCAATTCATCTTGTTGAACTTTGGATATCCTTTTTTTATAAACTATGGAAATAAACAGCCATTTCTGAGACCAATTCACTTTTTTTTACAACTAGGTATTCTCAGATCAACCAGACTCTTTCTCAGAAGTGTCTCTCCCTCAAATGATGTTCACTTTTAGAAATTCAAAACGTGATGAGGATAATCTCACTTTGGTCTTTAGGAGTGTATATTGAAACACATTAGATAAAGCAACTACAATTGAAAGAACTGAATTTTAAAAATTCTCTGAAAGCATCTTTTACATAACTAATATTTTTATTCGAATGCAACTTCAACAAGATAAATTTTTATCAGACCTTTGCAGTTCATTTTACACACACTCAGGTATGTTTTACCTTGCAAACTCTTTGCTTAAGAATACTTAATACCTGAGTAAGCTTGACACAACCAATGTGCCTTATTAGAATGTTGTTGCATTGGATTTAACCCAAATTCACATCCTCATCTAGTAAAATAGAAAATGAAGAAGAAAAAAGGGAAGAATTCTTATTTAAAGATTTTTCCTCAAAACTTTCAATTTTCCTTACCTAAGTGGTACATCATGATGATAGAATAATTCTGCCAGCTTCATATAACCACCAGTATCTTCTTGGACAGGATCAACAAAAAGTACCTAAGAAGAGAAAACATATCAGGCACCCAATATTTATTCTTAATGTCTGTTTTTATTTTTTCTTCAGACATAACATCTAAGACAAGAATATTAATTTCCAAAGGAGCTGTACGCCCCAGCTGTTTTCTATTTTTTAGAGCAATTTTTTTTTACAATTCATTGTAAGAAAACATTAAGACTATAAATGAAAACAACATCAGAATTAAGGAATCTGGACCAAACAGTAAAAATAGGATTTAACCATTCACTGAACTTCAAACCAAGTGATCCAACTTCTCTCCTTTGAAAGACGCTGTGCCATTACTTTGCATTTGTTAATAAACTTCATATTTATTTTAGAAAGATACAATGCTGATTTTTCTGTTACATCCTTTAACAAACTCTCTTCTGTTGTGAAAACCAAACAAAAATAAACCAACAATAGTTTTGCTGAAAACTTCAAGCAAAAAATTTAGCTTTCAGGAAGATTTCTTCCTTCCTGTTTCACCTAACTTTGTAGTCACTCTTTCACTTAGTGTAGCTTGGAGTATAAACTCAGATCTTTCAGGCATGCACAGAATTTAAAACTGAGATGTGTCTGCATAGGCAAATTATCCTTATGTAGATTTAACTACTCATCTGTAGCTCATTTATTCAACTTTGCACTCCAAACTCCCCTTACAATTCATCAAATTTGCTAGAGTAGCTGAAATGAAGCAGAGTAACTTGAAAAATTTTGAACACCCCTCTTCAGATTACAGTGAAATGGTGTGTTATGGATTTCTATAATACAGCTCTTATATTTAATCCTGAATATGTAATGAGACCTACTTCATATTACACACATCTTACGCTTCATTATAAACATACACTTTTTTATGACCTATTGCTGGTATTTTCATTGTCTTTTTACACACAAACTTTGCATCACTTCAAGCAACTACATCAGAGGGATCAAGTGCACCCTCAACAGCTCTGCAGAGGACACCAAGCTGAGTGGTGCAGCTGACACACGTGAAGGATGGGAAGCCATTCAGAGGGACCTGGATAGGCTCAGAAGTGCATCCATGGGAACCTCACGAGTTTTTAGTTCAAGGCTAAGAACAAAGTGCAGCATCTAGGCTGGGGCAACTCCCAGTTTATCAACACAGGCAGAGGGATGAACAGATCAAGAACAGCCCTGCCAAGAAGGTCTTAGGGGTTGCTGGTGAATGAGAGGCTGGACTAGAGCTGGCAGTGTGACCTCACAGCCCAGAAGGCCAAATGTGTCCTGGGCTTCTATCCAAAGCAGCGTGGGCAGCAGGGCAAGGGAGGGGATTCTGTCCCTGTGCCATGGTGAGACCCCACCTGGACTGCTGCATCCAGCTCTGGGGTTCCCAGCACAGGAATGACACGGACCTCAAGTGGATCCAAAGAAGGGCCACAAAAACAATGAGAAGCTGGAGCACTTCTCCTGTGAGTATAGGGAGACTTACAAGAAGGAGAGGGCTTTTTTACCAGTAGTAGAGACACTGTAGTGATACAACAAGAGGAGCAGTTTTAAACTAGAAGAGGGCAGATTTCAACTGAATATGAAGAAATGAGGATGGTGAGACACCAAAGGTGTCACAGGGGAACTGGTTGCTCAGAGAAGCTGTGGATGGACCACCATTTAAATTGTTAAAGAACAGGCTGGATAAAGTTTTGGTCCCTGGTCATTGCAGGAGAGCTGCACTAGATAACTTTTAATGGTCCATTACAACCCAAGCCATTGTAGGATTTTATGGTTCATAAGATTACCTTTTGTAATTTTCACTTAAATCAGCAATAGCTGCTTCCCTAGCTTACTAAATGATACAGAATCCTATTTACAGAGGAAAAATTAAGCTACAAGACAATAATTAGTATGCTTTATAACTTAAATATCTTTGTACCTCAGTTTACCATCTCTAAAGCATGGACAGCTATCATTACCTTCCCTCATGCTTTGATAGTAGTGAATTTTCTATGCATAGCATGGAAAGGAACATAAAAACTCTTCACAAAACTGTGCCCAAATTCACCACTAACAACCACATATGACTCACTAGATAAAGCAGTATTCACTACTCTTAGCAGATCCACATAGAAAACTTAACAATAAATCCAGCATGGGTATTTTTTAATAAACTGTCTGCCCACATACTAACATATACAGTATGCAAAGAACCAAAGTTCTCCAAACTTACCAAATTATATAAATTTCGTCTAATCTCATGTAAAAATCCAGGAAATGAGGGTTTTAGCAGTTCCTGATAGCTTGCAGGCCATGTGCTATAGCTGTGATCTTGTTCTATATTATTAATCCACTAAAACAAAAAAAGCTGACATTTAGAAAACATGCACTGAACACTGAGAAAAATATGTGGGCATAATAATACTACAAAATATCTTCCTTTCTTTTGTTAAATAATAACAGGAAATAGATTCTAAATTTTATCTTTATTTTTTCTTTTTAATCAAACTGTTTATCTGCAGTACACAATAAAACTAACATTGGATGGGAAAGGAGAAAGGAGCATTAGTACTGTGCATAAGGATGTGAATAAAACCATTTTTTTCCAACAGTGAAAATTACTTTCACAATGCAAACATCATAACAATGTATCACACAGATGTGTGTAACACAGCACAACCATCTTGTAATCCATGTACAGTATTTATCTCCAGACTGCAGCAACAGAACTTCAGAGAGATCAAAATAGCCAATTAACATGTGACTGATTTGTTCTTCCAGTCCTTTCTGTCCAAGCTGGGGCAAACAGAAGAGTGAAATGTGGCTCTTTGAGGTGCAAGAAAATAATATTTTAGTGCTGTAGTGGTTTTGTTTGTGCCTTTTCCCCTGGTGTATAACTTCTGTAATAAAACCAGTGTAAATTTTGAAGAAGGGTAGAAATCACAGTCATCAGACAGCTAGAAATAATATATTTAGGTGGCCCAAAATTCACTTATCATTCTTGTAAAGTATACTTAAAAGTCTTGCATAATATGAGATATTATGTAGTATTATGTAGCTACATTAATTGCTATAAAAGACAAATTTTATAGTTTGGAGTGTGCAACTACTCTAAATATATTTTTCTTTTCCTTTAAACATCCTATATCTTAATATTTGAATAAGGTATAAACTAGAGAAAATTATTTATAAAATTTTGAAGGGATATTACCCTTGAAAACATTTTAAACTGCTAATTGGTATATGGCCCTATGCAGAGTATTTCAACTGCAGTAAAAAAAAAGAAAAACTGTTTCATACAGAGAGTTATCAAAGATGTAATCTCTAAAAAATAACTTTAGTTACTTACTATTATTGAAGAGTGACGAATATCTAGTGCATAATTGTTATCTGTAGGATGTACATGCAACCTCATAAATTTACTCAGGGTCTCCCCTTTGATTCCAAGTTCATGAAGGTCATGCATCACTTTTCCTTCCAGTTTAAGAGTCTCTAAAATGCTTTTTCAGGAAGATAAAGTACATAATGTCTACAAAGATCTCTTGTCATGACATAAAATTTTTAAAACTAAAAACAATCTTCATGTTAATAGTCTTAGCAATGTTTTCCCTTTATATTCTCCCACAGCCTAATATTTAAAACAACATCAATTAATAGCACTATGCCTCTAACTTATTTCAAAACACAATTACAACAGATTATACAATTATTTTATTCATTTAGATCTATTTTATACCAAGCAATTTTATCCATCTTTACTAAGAAGTGGCAGGACAGCAGAGTGAAAGTTTTCTTGCTGCCCTGTCCTGCCTGAGGCAGAAATCCAAGCTGGGGTACCCTAAGAAGCAGCTTTGCAAGTGAGTAGAGAAGCATGCAACAAGTGATGGAGACACAGATGAACTCTAAACCTGTATCATGGCAGAAGTCAGCATAGAGGAAACACACAGCCACACCCTAAAACCTCCCAGAAGACCCAAGAAGACTCTGGAACATCTGCTGCAATCTGAAAGTTCAAATTTGAGAATAAAAAACCCCCTGAAGTACTCCACAGCAGAACACAGCTGGCAAGACTTTGTGACTGCCTTCATGTCTGTATTTTCCTGATTGTTAAGTAACAGAGATATGAAAGCATTACTTACTTTTTTATAAGGTGCTTTCCACACCTTTTTACAAGCACATGTTGGATTCCTAAAATTTCCAAACTAATTTGACATGGTGAGTTGTAAAATTACAAGCAAATTAGAAAACATATTCCAAGAGAAAAGGCTATTCTCAGCTATTTATACAATGTCCATACTCAAAGCAAAACCACTGTAAATCAGTATTCCTCCTGCTGCAACACTTCCTTGCCCCCAAAATGCAACAAATGAGAAAAGGATCACGAGCACAACTCCCCAATATTATCAGTAAGTCTGTGACCTCCACACAAAAAGGTACATCTTACCTAAAGGGATCTTGAAAATCCAGGTCAATATGAAGGCCATTTAGAAATAAACGTGCTTCTCCAGGTTGAATTCCAAGTGTTTCATGGAAATGCTAAAAAGTGAAAAGTACTGCTTACTTATTTAGGTATATGTCTACACTAACATATATAAACACCCTTAAGCAATTCTGCAAAACAGACACATCAAATCTCTTCCACACAATTTCTTCTTTTATCTGAGTGTTGGAAAAAATAATGACCACATATATTATGAGTGCTATTTCATACACTTCTGATGTACAGATACAAATGAAAACAACCTACCTGTACAAGGCAGAGAAAAGGACATTCTCAGTGTTTGCCAACAGAAAGTGAAAATACACACATACAGAAATAGAGCTTGTAAGATTTTTAATTATTTCTATATATCCATTCAGCAAAGGGAAACCTTACATGTGTCCTTCCACTTGAAACCAGCTTTCTCAATGACTTAGTATCTCTCAATTCTGAAAAACCTGTAGTTGAATTGTTTCAGGGAATTAGGAAAAACAGACTAGAAACTTAAAATCTCATCTAACAAAGGGAACATGGAAAGAATACAGATGAGAAAGGGATAGCATCTTTGCTTGGCAAAGAAGAAAAGATCCACAACAAATGAATACAAGGGGAAGGTGGTATTTAGGGAGTAAAGCATGTATTATCATTTTCCTACAGAAAGCTCTGAGGCACCATGCAGTCTGTAGCAAGATAAGCGACAGGAGTAACAGCAGTAGTGTATTCCAACTCATGACAGAAGGAGCAGTCAGATTTCCAGATCTGCCTTAATTCCCAACAGAGAAATAGAAAACACAAGAAATACACAAGAGAAAGATGTAATTTTTTCCAATTCAGCTCCCACTTGCTAAACAAAGTAAATGTGAACAAAAAATGTACTTTAAGAAAAGCATGCCTACAGCAAGCAACTCAGGCTCAGTATATCACTCCTGATATAAACCTGTAACTGGACAAATGAGAGCAAAAATGAGAACATTGAAAACGGTATAATTTCTGTAAAGCAGTGTGGTTATTTTCATACAGTTAAATGTAAGTAGGAGAAGCAAATAGGAAAAGAACTGAGCTGAACTGCAGAATGGTTAAGGTTGGAAGGGATCACAGTGTGTCATCTGGTCCAATCTCCCTCCAAAAACAAGGTCATCCTAAAGCACATTGCACAAGATAGTGTCCAGATATGCATTCTTGAATATCTCCAGTGAGGGATATTCCACAACCTCTCTGGGCAATTTGCTCCGGTGATCAGTCACTCACAAAGTAAAGAAGCTCTGCCTCATGTTCAGGTGGAACTTCCCCACTCATCAGTTTTTTCCTGTTGCCTCTTGTCCTATTGCTCAGCACCATGAAGAAGAGCCTGGCTCCATCTTCTTGACACTCTCCCTTCAGATACTTAGATATCCATAAATCAGAGGTAAGATTCTTAATACAATTTTGATGCTAGATATTTGATTGTCTAGAAGTGCATTGACTTTGTCATAAAAATGTTGATGGAAGGAGTATTCAGGCATCCAACACTAGAATTTAAGACTGATAATATTCATGTAGTATTTTCTTGCTAAACTTCAGCAAATTATTGCATTGCAAGTTGTGAGTTCAGTTTAATAAGATTTTTTTTTCTTTTATCTATAGCAGCTCTTTGTCTATTTCTTGCTTAGGTATCAACTCATTACACCTAAATCATCACATGTCTTTCACTTTTAATAACTTTATTTCCTCCCACTGCATTTCCTATTCAACTTTCATTATCTTGAGAGGGAATCATCCAGTTACACACAGCGTGGGATCATATCTCTCCCGCTGCTAGATGGATGTACTGCAGTTCAAGAATGCACATGGCAATTTATTGTGCTCAAGCAGCAGTGTTCAGGAAGTTTCTTCAATTCAGCAAATTTTAGCTTTTAGCTGTCTAAAGGCCTTTAGACTACAGGAAGGATGTGACCTCACATGAAATTAAAACTTAGTGTGATAGGTGCATAAAATCCTCTTCATGTAGTTAATACATTAATGAAATCATAAGAGTGATTCAGCTGACCAACCACACATACCCATTGTAATTTGTTTCAGATACAAATTTTAAGTTACTTCTCCCAATCATTTCATTTGATCAGTCATTGACGTCATTTCACAAGACCAATCCTACAAGAATGGTGCCTAACATTTAACTGCAACACTCAACTTGAAAGAAAAAATCCAACCTGAACAGGGACAGACATAACGAATTCAACAAATATTAAGTGGCATCTCAGAATAAATCTCAGATCAGTCAAAAATCACAGGAACAGGGACTCCTCACATGGTACAAGGCACAAAAGATGCAGTGAATCAAGGATGAAAAAACCACAATCTGCCACAGATGATGTTCAAAACACCTTGCAGAATAGCTGCATGTGTGATTCTGAGAGTGTGGAAAGCTCAAAGTTTGCATTTGCTGACCATAATATAAGCAGCAGGCTTAGATTCAACACCAAAGCCATAGAAAAAGTAACTGATACCTATTTTGCTTTCCCAGCACACAATCTGTGACTCAACTCAACACTCCATGAAAATTGTTTGGCCTTGCCTAATTCTGTAAAACCAAAAGAGAATGGAGAAAGTTTTACGAATAAAAGAAAGTTAAATACTTGAATTAGATATTTAAATGTTACCTGTCTCACAACAGATTTTTAGAACACTTAGCTCTTTTTCTTTAACAAAACCCATGAAAGTTGCTACAGTAAAAAAACCCCTCAAAAATCAGCAATACAATAGTAGTTCAAATGTCCACTGGAAGAAATAAAAACAAACCTTCTGGTTTTCTTCTATTTCCTTTTGCATTTTCTTGTCCACGGGTACTCTTGTAAGTGATCTGTTAAAATAAAATATTTGTGTCACTCAACCATCGTGTATTTTTAAAAAGCATTATTTTATATGAGATTGACATTTTATTTAAACATCCAATGCACTGTAAATGAAGAATGCTGTAATTAAGTCTTAAAAAGAAGAGCATGCAATATCATAAATACTGAATTTTTAAGACAAATATAGCTCTGTTTTACTCTATGAAACCCACGTTTCAGATTCAGGCTAGTTTGGTTTTTTTTGCAGTAATATCATCAATGTATTTTTTACAACTCTTCATCTTTGCTTCTGGCTTGCTTTTCTGGATGTATATTATAAAAAAGTAAGTTGTTTGGTCATCTAAATTACTACCTGAATACATACCATATTTGCATATTTTAAGTTAATATTACTGTCTCCATGGTACTCAACTTTACAGCATGGAGAGCCATGGATTTGTCTGGACAAAGGCAAGGAAAACATGCAAACAATGACCACTTTACAATTAGCTGAGAGTTAGAAAAAAGAGATTTGCAGATAGAGACCCTTGAAAATGTTAAGCATTCACAGACAAAGTTTCAGTTTCCTCAGTAATTCCATCTTTTGAAGGTAACACATCAATTTGCCTTTTTTAACCTTTGATGAATGTTCTGGAAGACTATTTTATCTTCCCCTGCCACAGTGTATTGTATGTCAAGTTTATAATTATCAGACTTATCATAAAACACTTCCAGAGGCAAATTAATCTCTCCATGTTTAAAAAAACCGAAACCATATTAACCTAAATCTGATTGTCCCGATAAATGCCAAAATAAATATTCTAGTTACCTAGATGAACATGTTTTTCAAAACAGGACTGTACATGTTTTAGCCAATTTGTACAGATCTTCAAGAAAAACTGGAGTCATCTTAAACCTGAAAGTTAACTAAGCACACCAAGAATGATCCTGCTAAGCCAGTTTCAAACTTGTGGAAAATAAAGCATTTAATAATATAAATTCTCATCTCCCCCCTAAAGAAACTGATTCAGAACAGATCTTTTTAGTATACTCCACATTTCTCACAATATGTCAGAAATAAGACATAAAATCAGTTTACTTTAAATAACTACTCAAGCTTTCCAGGTGACCAAAGAGATATACTGTAGGAGCAAACAGTATGATTTCCAAGCTTGGTATTAGAGAGTTCTGAAGTAAAAGAGTTCCAAAATACTTTAAAAATTTGAATTGTATCATGCTGAACTCAAAAATAGTAGGGCCTGTAACTCTCAGAAGCACACTCAATTGATAAAAAATGCACAGATAAAAATGACAACCTGTATATTTCCAAATGGCTCCTACTGTGAGCAGTTAGGCAGAAAAATAAAACAAAAATGTGAAAATAATAAAAAGATGGAAAAGGAAAATACAAAGCTGGTCCAACATTAGCAAGGAAGCAAAATACCCATCAGCAAAAGGTAAGCTTTAGATAGCTGTTCTAGTAATAGGAAAGCAATCCGAGGAATCGTTAAACAGCTCATTGTTCATGCATGGCAGTTGGCATTGCAGGATTCTAGCATAATTTTATGGAGAAAGTGTGATGGTTGATCCTTGAAAAGAACACCCTACCAACCTGAGGTAACAAGCATACCTGTGAAAGACATCTGTTCATTTTGAGTTCCCTCTTTTGTTCAATTTGTTCAGAGCTTCACAAAATTTTAACTTATGTTTTTAAAATGGTCAAGTGCAAGACTCTAACTAAAGAGAAACACTTCAGTGGCTGAAAGTAAATGGAAACGATCTCTCTTTCTACATGATGTAGGAATGTTCTTGAATCACCTTACGGTTGAAATATTCTCTATAATTTTAAGCATCTTTATGCTTACCTGGAAGAGCATGTAGCCATGTAGTACTGAATGTTGAGGGGAAAAATGGAAATCTTTCACAGGGTCATAATGTTAACATTTGTGAATGATTAATAAATAGCAAGCAACAGAGCATTATAATACCTAATTATCTGCTCTTTAAGAATGCAATAATAGGACAAGTATATAACAAATCAAAGATGAAAAATACCTTATAAAATGAATTACCAAAATGTTGCCATGACATATATCAGCTGGTACACTACCTACATCTGATGACATTTTGTAAAGTCTACCTCAGACTAACCTTTTCAACTGGAAATACTAAGATACAAAAATAGAGGTTGCAAATTAGAAAGCGGAAGAAAATCTCAGAGGAATGGTACATTAATTTTTTTAAGGTCTAAAGAACTCCATTTTTAAGAAATGTGCAGTATTTTATTTTCATAACTACAGTTCTAAAATTTGCATACAGCCTTTTTAAACCAAATTTCGTGTAATAAAAATGGTTGTTTTCATACAAAAAGTCTGAAACTTACACAGTTTAAAAATACTATTATTATAATGATTGGCTATTTAAGTAAAGTGACTAAGCAATATCTCTTCATTTCCTCTTTATTCTAGGTTTTTTTTTTCCCCAAACTAGTATTTTGATTCATCAGGTTAAGCACGGTTAGACTACTAATGAAATTTAGTAATTTTTACACAATGCCCCTTTAAATTGTCAATGTAGACCTACTAAATTTAAATTATTTGAATATTTGTAATTTGTCATGTTACAAATAACATGCTAGATTATTATGTTAGAATAAATCATGCAGGACAGAAACAGTGATTCCCCTTTTAATAATTTTAAAGTCTTATTATACTTTTACCCAGAAAATACTTGAAGAGTTGGCAAATTGAGCTCTCTAATGCCACAAATACACAACGGGAGTTGGAGTAGAATGTAACGATTTAATGACTTGTGAAATCCATGATTTAAATGTCACCTGGCACGCTTCAAAATGACTTTTTTCCTGTCCTTTAAAGAACAGCACTGGACTTGAAGTTTGACATTATGTACGCTTCCACTATCTCCTACCGGAAAGCTGAATTTTCTGTCTGCTAATCTAAGTGCAAACTTATACCACATTATTTCATAATAATTATGCTTCAGGCATTTTAAAAGGCATTTTGCTTCCTTGACACAAGATGTTACAATGGTAGTTTTTCCATTATGGCGTAGATTTTCTCCAACAGACAATCAGGGGTGACAATGAAATACTGTGATAATTAAACAAGAGTGGCAAAATGTGAAAGCATGCTGTGTTAAGAACCCCATTTAGCATCACATTAAATTCAGTAATTCAAGCAAATATTGCTGATAGGATCACATGAAGAACTTAATACATATGAAAAAAAGCATTTCTCAATTACAATACTGTTGGCTTACAGGAAGAACAATTTTTCATATTAGGACAGCTAAAATCAGGACATGTCCATTTATTTAATATTTATCTTGTTCTCTTATTTAGTAATCTGTTATGGAAGACAGTTTTCCCAAGTAAGAACACTACCATATAACAGCCAGGGCCCAATCCCAACAGCAACACTGTGCTTAGAACTAATGTGTGTGGATCCCCACAAAATTTATGAATGGTATTTTGCCTCTTCCCACTGTGACTAGTTCTGCTACTAATTCAACAGAAGTTTTCACCTGGGAAAATATCAGTCCAGTGAAATCCATGAGGACTAAGCGCCTCAAGCAATGATTAGCATGTCCTCATGGCATCTCCTGCATCAGACAGGAAACATTTAAGAGACTGATCATGAGCTCTCCCTGGAGTTATCTTCTACTCAATGAAATTGCCTGGAATCCATCTAGCAAGCTGTAAAACGTGAATATGTGACTGCAGGACTCGGATTTAAATCTGCATTACTGTCATTACAGGCAAATGCAAACATAAAAATAGCATAAAAAAAAAAAGCTTAAATACTGTACCTGGCTCTTATTGGGAAGTTCTGAGCAATGTCTTTCATTACCTTTAAGGCATCATAAACAGGAGTAGACATAATTCGAGTAGCTGCTTGAAAACTAAGATCTAGGTTGGAGGAAGAAAAATAAATAAATAAATAAATCACTAGAAGTATCACCCAATCATTACTGCCTACAGTCCGAAAACTGTTCCATATACACATTCTCACTATTTACATATTTTGTGTTTCAGTCTTTGATTCAACAGTTATGAAAGTTCCATCATTAAGGTTGAAAAACTAGTCACCTGAAAGTTGGAAATACTAAATTCAGGCTTTTCTACAGAATTCTGCTTCACTTTCTCGAATATACACATTGTATATGCAATTTCTAACTTTACAGAAACATTCTGAAAAAGCCCAGACCATTCATCACGAGGCATTATGCCATCATCAAAAGGCAAGTACCACACTCAAACCTAGATACACCCAATCCACAGACACCCGTAACTGCAGGTAACAGCAAGACTTTTCCAGATCCAGGACTTCAAGTTTTTCAGATGACAAATATATTTAATGTATTTACAAATGTTTACATTGAACATGTGAATTGTACAATTTTGAAAACGAGCAGCAACTTCAGAGAAAATGGTGACTCACAAAGAGAAAGTCAAACTAGCCTAAAATTTCAGTTCTCATAAACACCTCGCATATTTTTAAAGGGATCTTATTTTCAGAACAAAGTACATTTTCACATAATGGGACAGTTTTAAATTAATCCGTCTATCCACTGGAAAAACAATGATGGGATTCAGTTAGCTATCTCTGGAATCTAATTTGAACGTGACAAATTTTGACATGTAAGACTAGGACATCCAATTTTGGTACTAATGAGGTACAGCAGTACTATATTAGATGTTTCCATATACCTTGTATACATCTGCATAACTAACTCATGCAGTGACGATTTTTCCTCATACTTTTCTAGTCAAGATGTTTAAGCAAAAACTGAAAGCCTCCGATTATTCAGTTTGAGGAAAGCTGATGCCACATATAGTAAAAAGTGCTGTCCAGAAAGACATAGAGGATGGTGCCTGGTAAAAGTTTGCACCATCTTATTGAAGCAATTAGGAATTTAAAAAAGGAAGGCTGAATCAAAGTGAATAAGACATTCCTAGTTTAGCCTGATAAGATATTTCTTGGATGACAAAAATAGGTGAGCGAGAGGTGGAATGTTAACTTCTATTTCTTAATACTTTTAACAAGAAAAGAAACCACTCTTAAAAGTAGGTTTCAGGACCCTCTCAACAGGCATATAAGTTGTGATCTGTTGAAGCAACAACACCCAGTTGCTGCTGTTACTGCAGATAGTGAGGAAGCTGTGAACTTGGTCATAACACTTAAAGCCCTTCATAAACTGTTAATAATTTCCATTTTATGCTGAACACCTAGGATCCAAATATTCAAATACCACCGAGGCCAACTGACACCCTTTTACCTCCTTGGTTATCTCTGGTCAGGGCTGTCACTTACAGACCTCCCCTTGCAGCACCCTAACACAGCTGAGAGTGCTGTGTAAGGCACCTTGAGGAAAAATTACTTACTAATTACTTACCTAAAAATATAAAAGCTCTTGAAAGACAACTCTTGAATGGTGTTTAGGTTCATTTATAAATAGAAGTATGCCCTATAGCTGAAGTAGTTTTGCTTAAATTTAGCTAGATTTTTACTTTGAAGCTAATTAAAGGAAATCAGAGGGAAGCTGAGCCATTAATTCAGCCACTATAATTAGTCATTAAGAATGATCTAGAGAAAGCACCCTGTCATGTCAGCAGTAAGGGTATCAAAGCAACTGCACCAAAAAATGTGGGGGCTGAAGACTGAAGATCCTGCACCATAAGCCACTTCAAGTCTTCCTGACATAAATTAACAGCATCCCAACACTTAACTACTTTCAACACTAAGAACTGGTTCTTTGGGGAGCAGCACCAGTTTCCTTTTTTACATATGTAGTCATAACACCACAGAAAAGACTACTATTAAACAGAGACCTTGTACTGTCTTTTGAAGGTAGACATTAAAGGGATTGAAGTTTCATGGCTGCTTCAGCTTTAATATCAGCCAAGTAGCATTCAAACACACTCAAAAAGAAAAACAGTCCAACCCACTATTCTCTTTTCCTATTTTTTTCCCAAAGCAGATTTTTCAAGAGAACTTTAAAGCAGTATTTTTCAATTGTTTTAAATTTTGGACAAAGATAAATCCTTCAGTTGAATTTCATTGATAAAAGACTGCAAGTGAACTACAATTATCTCACACAGCTAATATCAGACTAGACATTGCTAGCAAGCTCTGTAACATCAGGGTCCCTAAAGAAACTCAAGCTCAGATGGTTGCTCAGTCTCCTTCACTGCACTAATATATAGGCAAAGTAATTATGATCAGGTTATCCTCTAAAGCTGAAGAAGCTAAGGGAGAAAATTTACTTGTGTAAACTTAAATGTTGTGACATTTTATGAGAGATTTATATCTTATTCAAGCTACAGAACATCCTGCAAGTGATCAGCACACAAGCTTTAGCAATCAACATATTTGTTTTCCTTTTCTACAGGGAAGCTTTCAAAAGCATGTTCTTCCACTTGATATTATATTAAAAAAATGCACTAATGTGAACTCCAGTACACATTGAAAAAAATTATAAATTAAAGGAAACAAGCTGTCCTAACATGTATTTCATCCCAACCTAGCAATCATGTCAAAATTATATCTTTTGCCTGACCTGTAAAAAAAGTATCTAAAACAAATTTTAATACCTGAGATGATACATCAGGCAGAAAAACAGGCAGTATGTCTCTCCATCTTATAAAACTACTTCTATGTTCCTTTAATCTCCAGCATACAATACAAGGTATCAGCACATGCCTTTTAAATACTTGCGATATTAAGGCCTTCTTATGAAATTATGTCTCTTCTTTTAAAAGAAGCTTTTATCATAATATCAATATATTAAAAAACAAAAGCAATATTAAATGGAGTATTGTGTTAATTAAAAACAAAATGCAATACATACCCTGCATCTCCCAAACCTTCAGTGGTTCCATGTTGTTAGTAGTTTCAATTAGATGTTTTTTAAACTCCATCAAATTGTTTTTAAGATCAGGATGCATCCGTCTACAATAAATCATTTTATTACGAAAAAGAATCAATTACATCCATCAATGTCTGCTGTTATCCATAGTACTGCTCACAGCTAATATTGAATTTTTAGGATAACAACCAAGAATGAACTTGAATTCATTATTGAAACAAAAATACGGATTTTGGATGAGAAAAGGTGATTTCTGAGAGCTAAACCCCAGTTGAAGAAAACTATAGAATCATTTAGGTCAGAGAGGAAGTCTAAGGTCCTTAAGTCCAACCATTAGGCTAGCACTGTCAAGACCACCACTAAACTATGTCCCAAAGTGCCACATCTACCCAGGCATGGCAACTCAACCACTTTCCTGACCAGCCTGTCCCAATGCTTAACAACTCTCTCTGCAAGGAAATTCTTACTAAATACCAGGAGTTCACTTCTTTTGTAGTGATCTGTCTCAAAACCTGCCACATAAATTTAGATGGAATAAATGAAGTTAAAGATGGGACAGTATTAACATGCCATACAGGTAACTGTTTATTCAGCTTACTATAGGATGATGTATAACTAACTGTACCTCAGCTGAATGCACTCTTTGTAGCATTAACTAGAAGAGGTACAGGCAATACAATGTTGAGAATATGTTTTTTAAACTGACAGCACTGACAAAATCAATCTACTGAGCACACAAATCATTTGTCAGAGCTAAAGAACATGGTACACAAAAGCTTAGCTATTTGTTTTGAAAACATAATAGGTAAAGAAGTTTTGAGGACAAATATTTCAGAGCCTGCTATAAGATATGCTTGAAAAAAATCTCCATTAAATTTCTAAACATTTTATGTCTTCTGCTTACATTCATAACTATTTCACCGCTGAGAAAAGTAAAACTTTTGACATGGCTGTAACAGAGGGACAATTTACAGACTACTGAAACATCTATTTCACCTCCTGTATGAAAAGGAGAAGAGAAAAAAACCCCAATGAATCTAGAAACAATGTCAAAAAGATAGTATTATCTGACAGCTTCACAAATCAGTCACAGTGGAGAATCAAGAGACTAAATATAGCTAAACCTGGCAAAACACAAAAAGAAAAAAAGCTCAGATAAAGATATGGCATAAGCATTTGATATTACCTGCTGTGCAGAATCTCAAACATATAGGTGAAACAACAGGAAAGTCTCCAGATCTGAGTGCACTTCTACCTCAACATGTTTGAGAGCAAAAAAAACAGGAAGGGAGGGGATGGGCTCTCAAGAATTTAGACAGAATTAGCAGCTCTGAATTCTGAGATTTACAGTTTAGTGACAACATTTACAAACTAGTTTACCTTTTGTTTTAAATAATGAGAGAATGACATCTAGAGAAGACCCACAACCTCGAGGTATTTTGCTGAAGAAAAAAAATTATGATCCACAACATGGATCTGTTACAGGAAAAGGGAAGCACTTTGGATGACTAATACCACAAAATGAATCCAACTGAGGACTGGAAGGAGTGCTCAGTAGGGTAACATTCAATTTTATTTAACAGACTGCAGCGTGGAGAGAAGAGTTTCTGATGGAAGAGAACACAAACTCACAAACTCCAGAATGAGATGGTCTCTATAATATGCCCATCTTCCTAGAACTATCACTCCTTAACTCTATGAAATCCATTACTATCCTTCTTAAAAACACCTTATGGAGATACAGCACATGTGTTTGGATTTCTTGTGCTACTCTCACATTTTGAAAACGAACATTTTGATTCTAATTATCTAACAAATGTGAAATCACAATGTTCTAAGTTTTTGTTAGTGTTACCCAAGCAGATATTTTAATTTTAAAAGTTTACTGTATACATTCTAAAATAATTAGAAAACTAAAAGCAATACATTGAAATTAACAGAATAAATAACATAACATAAATTGCATCTTTATGTTCACAAGACAAAAAATAAAAAAAACATAATTTCCACCAAATGAAGTAATTTCCAACATAAATCTCAATTATTCTATTAAAAAAATCCAACTGGTTGAGGTTTCAGAAACAAATGCAAAAGTTATAATTATAACTTATATCAACTCACTTTAATTTGCCAAAGAGAAATCCTTGGACATCACTTTCCTCATCTTCCTCATCTTCCTCTTCTTTTGTCTCATTTGCTCCTGAATACATAACACATGTAGACAATATAAGCCAAGAAAGTTATTGTAGTATTATGTTTTTATGAATTATAAAACAGTTAATAGAAACATACAATCACAAAGTTGTCATTCCCAGATGAAGTCTTTAATATAATTAAATTTATATTTATGTATTTTGGCATCCAAATTAATTACTCTACAGGACTTTGCAATACTAAAATTAATTTTTAATATGATTTATTCAGTGGTAACATTTTTTATATAAAATTAAATAGGTGTGGTTTAACAGTTCACTTCACAAAACAGCCATTTCTCAGTTTGATTAAATGATAAGGTATAACTCTCATCAGTCAACTACTACCAGATTTACACTTGAAAAGCCTGATGACCTTAAAACACTTGAATGTCCAGCTGGCATTCCATGTAAATTGTAGATCGGCTTCTTCCCCTTTAAAAAAACTAAACTATTTTTTGAGAAGACTCAAAGGTCATTAAACCTTAGTCTTACAAAAGAGAGTTAAGACATCTTGTGAGTGTCCCTGCAAAGTAATTTCTCTATGTCCCCATGCTGTAGTTACCATTTTTTATAGTAAATGTCTTATTTCAATACATTGTAACATGCACCAGTCCAAATTCTATAGCACATCTCATCTTTTCTACAGAAGATTGTGAAAGTATTTCCACAGAAATTCAGAAAAAAAAACCCCTCAGCCCTGAAACACTAATGTGTAGATACTGTAGCCATCAGAATATGAGCAAAGCCAACAATCATAGTAACTAAAGTAAAAAGGTAAACAATCTCAAAATTACTGAGGAAGGAGACTGGACTGTGTTTTGAAGAGCCATGGAAAACAGCAATTGGAGGTTAGAAAATGGACTGTATCCTAAGCACAGATCTTTACAAATGTTCTCATGTATTTTGACTTCTTAGTTCCTAATACCTGAAATTTCCTTCTGTAGACAGAAATTAAGTATAACCTTCAAAACATTAATGACTGAATATTGTACAAACTGAAGATTTTAATGCATTTCGATAGTATCTCCAGTAAGATATCAAATCAATTAAAAAACCCACATACCTTTAACCTGTGTGTCATCTACTGCTTTATATTCTGTACTCTTTATTGCAAGTTCCACACCATATCCAGATAAATACATTTTCCTGGAATTTGGTTTCTGCTTGGTGATATTATTTTAACAGAAGAAAAAAACATAACTTACAAAATGTATTTAAAGGAGATTAACAATATCTAATATTGTAACTTTAAAATGTTATGACATTTAAATCATTGCTTAAATTCATCTTTCAATTCAAAGTGCAAGGCATACTGACAGGCCACTGAGAAGGCATGTAAAAGAAGGTGACAATGTCCTTTATTTCCTGCAAATCACAGAAAGGCTGGTCAAAATTGTAGTCTTCACACAATACTAGAAGAAGGACTAGAACAGGTACAGCTCATAGCATCCTACACAATTATTGATGCCTCACAATTCACATTTTCAGCTGATACTTATTTCTTCATAATGCTGCCAGATTTCCAGGATGTTAAGAGGAAACATTCTATTTTTGCATCAGACTTACTCTTTAAAAGAGTTTGATAAAACAATTAATCACTTTCTGCAAGGAGTATTAATAAAATGTATTAAAGTATCACCGTGAAAAACAGGTTGCCACTTTCTAGAAACAAACAACAGCTACTTCTAACTTTGGAGTGGAAGTTTGACATTCAATAGTGTAATTACACAAAACATACTTATTTCAGAATACATGTCCTAATTTGACCCAAATGTATGCAAATCCCCTTTCCAAAATGCAATTTGCACATGCACTGCAGCAATTTCTTGAAAGCCTTTTGAGCTTTAGCTTGCAATTTCTAAGAACCTTTCCGTACTGAGAATCCTCCAGATTACAAGTGAAAACCCAGCAGGGCTGGGAGGCTCCTCTGTCCATCCTCCAGGCAAAACTCAAGGCAGAGGGAGCAGAGAGCACTCCATAAGTAGTCTCAGTGATACTGGTTAAAAAAAGAAAGAGACAGCTGAAAGACCATACCTCTTCTGTTATCAATATTCCCTCTTCTGGTATTTAATGTAAAAAAGGAGGGAGAATCCATCCCAGTATGTACCAAAGAAGAAAAATTGAGGTTGTGAGGAAGGAAGAAAAGGGAAGAAAGGTCTGAAGAGAGAAAAGGTGCAGGCAAGAAGACAACATGCATTTGGAGAGACCATGATGCATAAGCCAGGCAGAGCAGTGAGACATTTAATACGCAAGCAGGCATTTCATTGAAATAAAAGCATAAAAGAACAGAGTTCATTAACAACTAAACCTCATACAACTTTGAATTCAAGACTGGTTTCCTCAAATTCTCTATTTCATTACTGTGAGCAAACAGCTCAAAGTCATCTGCAAACTACATATCTCATCTCCCTGAAATTCCTGGTCTACAAAAATCACAGCAACTTCTCATCTGATGGAGTCATCAGAGTCTCAGATTGGTCACACTATTTAAGAGTTATACTTTGAATACAAATCACAAAAGCCTTCCAATAATCAAAACTGGGGACAACACAGTTCCATGTACTGGTATTTTTCTTGTTTTGTGTCGGGGAGAAGAGTAAGTTAAGAATTCAGAAACATAATGTTTCAAATAGTGACACTATGGAACAAAAACACTTTTAAACTGGTCAATTATGTTGACCAGGACAGTCCATGCTGCTGTATCTCAACGAACATGAGATTATGTTGAGAATATGTAAAAAATATAATTGGTAATTTTTCAGTTTGATTCTCTATTCTACTTTCTATTTTTCTAATTCTAGTTACTAATATGTTCAGTCTGCTGCACCAAGATTCACCCGAGATCTTACACTGTACAAAACCCAGACACAAAACCAAAAAAGTATTTCAAGATCAGTAATGCAATCAGTGCTTGCATGCAGGATTGGGAACATTACCATGCTTTCCTGGCTTCATAGTTTGTATTTGGTGAATTACTTACCTAGAGAGTTTTAATAGAAAATTTTCTAATATTAGAAAATTATGTGTATTACACATAATTTAGGCAAACACAAAAATAAATGTAGGAAAAGTATTTTGTCAAAAAGCAAGCAAAGCAAAGACAGAATGCTAACAATTTACTGAAACAATGTTGATTTGAATAGCATACCTGAACATAATGCCGGAGAACATAAACAATTTCCTCCTTTTGTGCCTTCTCAGATAAAATCTTGTGGAATTTGACAAAGTCTTTCGTACCCATTTCTGCATACAGAATAACCACTGGGCCATCCTCTTTGAGAGTTGGGAATTTATGGTCTCCCTTAAAAAGATATGGCCTAGGTCTGGTTTTAAAACAAATAATCGTGATATTATAAAGTCAGAAAATTAATTATAACAGTGGCAGGTTTTCTACTTTATAATTAAAAAACTAGTAAATGGTTATGTGCTTAAAGTATACAAGCCACGTTAAAATCATCACAAAATAATCACGATTGCTCACAAACTCAGACCAAATTCACAAATTAAAGTATAAGAAACTGAAAAATCAGCACCATCTATAAAAAACCAAAATATATATTTTATCAAATCACAACACAAAGCATCTGAAAAGCATAGCACTTGGAGATTTTGTGCATCAGTAACAGCTTGAAGCTTTTAATTTGAATGATACATTACATCTATCAGAGATACACCGAGCTATCAGTGAGAAACAGAGTAGCAGAGGGAGATTCTGTGGAATTTGAGAAAGCTGTCAACACACCTGGAAACTAACTGGGGTTATACTATTTTGAAACCATCAGGCCCTGTTAATTTAGCTAATTATGCCAATTTTGACTGCCTACCTACCCTCCTAATTTAAAACCAGGACTAGAAAAGTTACGCTCCAATGATTTCTTAGAAGAATAAAGACATCTTTTGAATAAAACTTGGGAAAGATGGAGAAGTAACAGAGGATATTGATTGAGTATACACTCAAGGTACTAATTATTGATGAGCACACTTTTTCAAAGCTGCCTTTGCACTGACAATCAAAAGACCAGTAAACTGTCTCCAAGCAAGCCCAAGACAAGCTAGGAAACTCTACTTCAACACACAGCACAGAACTGTGTGGTAGACACTCACTGGAGAGCCATACTCAAAAGGTGTGAGCAGAACACCACAGATTCTGTGATGCAGAACTTTGGAACATATTCAGTGTAAAAAGCACAGAATAATTTACACTGCAAAGGTAACCTTTGGAGGTAATGTGCTGCAAACCCTCACTTCAAGCAGGAGTAATTAGTATGAGGTTACTCAGGGTTTTTACATCAATGTCCTATGTAAGTTTGGTAGGTATGCACTCAAGGACCTCATTTGTAAGGCAGAAATAAGAGGGGCCCAGTTTGAGATTAACTCGGATGCAGGTAGCTGGGTGTCACAGAAATATCAGGCAAGCTGTCCCACTGCTAGGACAGGACTGTCACAGGACAAGGCAGACCAAATAAGTGAGATCCAGAAGTTTGAAATGGCTCTTGAATGAGTAACCTCTGTGGAAGAACTGATCCAGATTTGCCCCAGTAAAAGCATATGTGTGGGATGTGACGTGCTCAACTTCCTTCTCATAACCAGAGAGACAAGAGCTGCCACTTACAGGGAGAGAGTGGAAAACCTCAACCAAGTGAGCTTCTCTTTTTCTAACTTTATCCACTCTACTTCAACCAACTAAGGTGGTTACTGAATGCTGCCATGACTTTAATAGTGACAGTCTCATATCACAATGAGCATACTTCATGTTCATTAAGAGCTGTAATGAAATAACACTGCACAGAGCTCCTCTAATGACCTTGGGTTGAGAAGTAAAATGTTCAGCCCTTGTAAATCCAAGATAAGCCTCTGTTCTTTGTTTCTCTTCAACACTGAATAGTAGTGACAAGTTATTGATTCTCCTGCTCTTAGAACTGAAAGGTAATTAATTTCCTGCCACAAGAGATGCTCATAAGAAGGCTGTCTGAAAGACAAGGAAGAACAGCTGGGCAGACGAAAAGAAAATGATAAAAAAATTAAACAGATGTGGAGCTCAGCACTTGCTAATCAGTTACTAGCGTAGTACAGGCAACTATATGCTGGTCTAGATAGTACCCAGGATAGGATGCAGAAGCAATGGGATAGAAGACAGCAAACATGTACTGACAAATGTAAGGCATTGATGGTTTTGAGCAAAACGTGACTTCTATTAATGGTTCTGCTCTTCACAGCAACAGCCCCAGAAACCTTAGTGTTGTGTTTTGGATAGTTAGCAAGACAAGCAATCCCAAGCATTTAACCATGGGTTCTTTGGCACGCCCAGAGCCCTTGAGCTCTGGAGCCATTGCACCTCCACACTAGGTATTTCCAATTAGACACACACAGTCCATTGCAACATGGCTGAAAATGCAAAAGACAATCACAGTCACTGTTGCATGAAGGACTGAATGAAGCAAAACTTTAACCCTGACATGCAGAATATTTGGGCTCTCCTTAGTTCAAAGAGCCTGAGACTTCCTGAATGTTGAGTTGAGATGATGAATCCACACAAAAAGAATGCTGCAGCCTCTTCCTTCTCTTCCAGATTTTGATTTGAAATTATCAGTCCCTGAAGTCAGGACACTGCTGGCATCCTCATCCAAATATGGTGAACAACTGAAAGCATAGCCTAAATGGCCTGGCTTAACTGGAAGAGTCATGACAGACAGAAGACACAGAAAGGAACACAAAGGAAAATACTTGGAAATAAAAAAAATAAACAATAAATCATAAAGATCTCTTCTAAGAAAAGACAGAAAAAGAATGACTGGTTTAGAGCAACCAGCTCTAACCAGCTGTGACACAGCACACTGTCCCTTATATAATTTGTTCACCTGGTAGAAAACAAAGAAGAGGAGCACAGCCCCATCACTATCATCTAGCCTAAGTATCATCAGCAGAGGTGAAGCACCTGCTACCCAGAATACAAAGGGAACTAACAGTGGGAACAATTACCTGAACATGGGAATGTGAACATGTTTTTCTCAGAGTCTAGCTCCAGGTACTCTAAATATTTGAGAGACACAACCACTTTTGGGGTGGTGAGAGGGAGGGAAAATTTATCAAGATTTTGTCCCTCCAACTCTGAATGGTGTGATGTGACTGACTGCAAAGTTATTGAAAATAGAAGACCAATCAAATAAAGAAACTTCAGTTTTGTTGCAAGTTCTTAATGATTTCTACAAATCTAACTCTCTCGATTCTAAATAATTCAGGATTCTACTGTTTATAATTGTGATTTTCCAGAACTTTGTAAATTTGGAAATAATAACTCCAGAGAGGAGAATGTGCTTGAATCCAGTTAATTGCTTTAGAAGTTTACTATATTCAGACATTGCAATAAAATGTTATGGCGTCATGATGCCTTAATATATGGCCACAAGAATTGAATAACATGTACAATTATCTGTAGTATATTTTGGCTTTTATCTAGGAAAGAAAAGACATACTTAGACATACTTATTTTTTAGAAGAATATAATTGGTAAGAATGGGACGCTGTAAAGTAGACAGTGAGTTGTTTTTACAGAAACCTTGGCTATTGAATAAACAAAAGACAATGATTTAGTAGGTTGTAATTGTATCAATGGATTTAGAATACACCACAAATCACACCAGTAGAATACAAAATTATTTTCAGAAGCAACCAACCTCTAAAGAGACAAATTTATAGGTTTTCAGGGTTCCTCCCAATTTATATTTGACATAAAGCAAAATCCAAGAAATATACCCTACTAAATAATCTTTCAGCTCTGCACATCTCCATGAAGTGGCTGCGGGTATGAACACTAATGTATATCACAATGACCATCACAGGAAAGGAAAAAAGAAATAAAAATTACACAGAGGTCTTAAAAAAAACCCCACAAAATAAGATCTTTTTAAAAATTTAGATTAAACATTATGCTGTCATTATTCTGTTACTGGTAATTTTGATAGGTTCTACACATTTTATTTCAGAGCTCAAATTAATTCCTGACTGCTGTTAGTTACCACAGGACAAAACCCACAGAAAGGGCTGATACATAGAAAATCCAGGAAGAGGTGAGGAAGGGTTATGCCTTTCTATGCCCTGTCTATGAGGTAGACTCCTCTTCTACTCCTGTGCCAAGCCCTTGCTTCCCAGACAACATCAGCTGCAGTGACACTGACTATAAAGTACCCTGCTGACAGACCTGTGTCAGACATGTGAAACTCTAAGTTTGTACAGAAAAGTGCACTGCAACTTAAACCTGACTATCCTATGTTAAAAAAAGGAAAAAAAACACAAAACTGTCCATATGATTAGAGGATCAAAGGTCTATGATTTTATTTTAAAACTTATTCTACTTTGATTCATAACTGATAAACTCCACTAATATTAAGCTCTTTAGTAATCTATTTTTCCTCTTAAACCAGATCATTATATTTACCTCTTAGTAGCCTTCTTCAGCAGCTTTTTTATTTCATTAATCTTACAGGTGTGCTTCTCATGGATAACCACAAATGCACTGCAGCCTTCTGGTGGAGGTTCATCAGCTGCAATCTAATATTTCAACAATTATACTCAACCAGAATGCTTTGATTGCACTTAAACTCACAACCCTTTGATTAAAATAACTCAACAGCTGCCATTAAGCTGTGTTTCTAATTAAGCCCATTGAAAACTGAGTATATGTGGGGGGAAAAGAAAAAAAAGAGAAAAATATTAGAAGATTAAGACCCTATAACCTTTGTGGGACTTAGTCTATTAAATGCAGTCATACTCCAGAAAATGAAAAGTACATTTATGTTCTGTAAAGCCAGGACTGAGAAATCATCTCCACAAGCGAAAATCACAGCCTGTACTCTGAGATAATTTTAACTTTGGTTGCTATCAGCAATCATGTTAACATCTGAAGATTAGACTTCTAAACCAATAAATCCCAAACAAATAATGTCAGTTTTTGATTCTCTCTTTCCCATCACGTCTTTTTTTTTAAACTCTACTCAGCTATTCCAATATGAAGTGGAATCATGTGACTGTATGTCAGTGAGTCTAGATCCACCAGCTGAAAGGTAAAAACAAAAAGACATGAGTCTGAGATTATGATATTCCTCCAGAGAACACCTGCAAAACTTCCTAACTGTATTACAGCTTATTTATTACCTTTCAGAAACATGGACTTCTCACTTTATCCTAAAGGTGGCATTGCCAAAAGGAGGAGTAGCAATTTTAGGTTTAGAGGCACAGTGAATTTATGTCCTTTCACTTTTTCATAAATAAAGCAGGTTTTTCTAATTTTTCAACTTTTTAAATACTAAAACAATGAGAAAGATGATAAATCCTCTAAATAACAAATATAAATTACATGAAACTATAGGAAATGTACTACTCTGGAAATGTCTGAATTCCCACAGAATTATTTGAAGCAATGCAAAAAATCCCCATGACCTGAGTTTTCAAAAATAAACAATTGCAAAAAAAAAAATCTACCCTGAAGGGAACGGTATCCATACAATTGAACACGAATATTTGTTCCTGTCAATATAAGCAGCTTATAAAGCATCACCTTTATCACGTTTGATTCCAAATAATACTGGCATATATTTTACTGAACTGTAACAATGAACATTGTTTAGCCAAAATACCTCATTCAATCATGTACCAAATATATCAGGCAATACTGTCACCTGCTGAAACATCTGAACAGTTGGAGAGTAAGCCCGTATGGAAAGTGCAAACTTCAACAGATTGATTTGCAAATTGGATAAAAATTGTCCTGCTTTCTTCAGGATTAAATTGTAATAGGAGTACTCGGAATCTGTCAAAGAGAGAAAAAAAAAAGAGAAGACAAACTTTTAGTATTTAGCCCTAAATGATGAGGCATATCTACCTACACTACTTAATAAGCAAGCATTAATGCCAGTGCTGCTTGGCATTCAAAAGTCTTCAGTGTTGTCCACTAATAACTGTTTCCTTTCCCACGAATCCAGAGGCATATTAACACCTAAAAAACCAACAAAAGAGAGCTCAACAGCACTAGTTAATATTGAAATTATTTTCAGCAATATAAAAACCCACTTGTAAGACTCTGCCCAAGATTGCTTTCTCATCTGCCTCACGATCGTCGTGAAAGAAGACTGAGACCACCGAAAGAAAGAGGATCCTACATCCTGGTTTGGTGGGGGTTCGCCAAGTTCCCGGGACTGGAACTTGAGTTATTGTACCTCACGCTACACTGCTCCCAGTGAAAAGGACGAGGAGCATCTTGACCTTCCTTCGCCTGCACCGCTCTGTAACAATGGCCTGGAGTTTTCCACCCCCAAGCCTGGCTGGACTCTCTTCTGGAATTACCCTTTGGTGGTCTCCACAGAAGACTCTACAACCACCGTGGCAGATGGACTGAGATGGGAGAAACCACTCCCTCTAAGACTGAGACATGAAATCCCTATGTGGACAAGACTCTTTTTCTCCTCAAGGACTGAAACCTGTAATCTGGGGGGAGGAGGGCAGTGTGTGTGTGGGGAGAACAGCTAACTGAACTGATCATGTTTGCCTGCAGGCAGTGAACCAGGAAAACAATAGCTCTCCCCACTGTTGAGATTACAAGACTATTGTGCTCTTTCTCCCCCTCCTTCCCAACTTTTAACATAAAAGGCCCCTCAAGTCAGCTAGCCTTTCGAAGCTTCCCCAACGTAAAGGCGACTCCTCGACTGGACATCGACTGGACTTCGAAGAATTGCATCGCCTCTATGTTGGTAGATATACCTACTCTGTCTTTCCTTCCTTTCCTATAGGGTTCTTCTTTCTCTCTCTTTCTCTCTCTCTCTCTCTCCAATTCCCTCCAATGCATTTTGCTGTGATTGTTCAATAAAGTACACTGATTTTGTTGCTGCAAACCCCCTTGCCGTGTTGGTGTTTTGTACCCTGAGATCAGATAACGAACCATCACAATCTCGTCCGTGAGGGCGGATCGTGACACCACTCAAAAAACCTATATAGAGAGGCCTAAATGGAGCATTATTTTACAAATAATTTCCTAACATTTAGTTTTGAAACATGCAAGTTACATAAATAAAAATCTTCTGAAGGTGTCATTCTTTGGGCTACTCTCACATATTCTATTTCTTCCTTAAAAATATATGATAAGCAAGGGTATGAGAATGGATACAACATGTGAAGCAGCTCCCTGCATATCTTGTATTTTCAAGGTCAAAATTAGGACTCTGAGTAAGAAGGTAGGTGGATGGTGTCTGGGAATGACAAGTGTGATAATACAGAACATTGGCTGGAAATAATTAACCTTCAATTCTCATTCTACAGGCATACTCAATTTTCATAACTAAGCAGCTTCTATCCTCTCATTTTCTTCTTTACAACCCTGTTGTGGTTGTAAAAAAATTTTTTTTTGCTCTTAAAGCCTCTAGTACCTTCTTTCTGCCTTCTCCTCCTTAAACTTCATTATTTAGAAAGAATGTAATTCACTAGAAAAAAACACTAACATTAGAAAAGTACATAATCTGCATTTCAAAAAAGCTTCTTCCAATCAATTCTATGTGATGTCCTGGTTTCAGCAGGGGTAGAGGTAATTTTCTTCCTAGTAGCTGGTACATTGCTGTGTTTTGGATTCAGTAAGAGAATAATGTGATAAACACTGAAGTTTTAGTTGTGGCTAAGTAGCACATACCCTGAGTCAAGGGCTTCCCAGTTTCCCATGCCCTCCCAGCACGGAGGTGCACAAGAAGCTGGGGTGGAGCCAGGAGAAGCTGACCTGAAGTGGCCAAAGGGCCACTCCATACCATGGAATGTCACACTCGGTATATAAACTGCAGAACTGGCTGGAAGTTGTCAATCTCTGCATGGGGACAGGCTGGCCATCAGTCAGTGGGTGATGAGAAACTGTATTGTGCATCACTTGAAAGTTTTATTCCTCTCTTTTTCCTGTTGTTATTATTATTATATTTCAATTTATTTCAATGATTAAATGGTTTTTACCTCAACCCACAGGTTTCATTTTCCTAATGCTCTTCCTCATCCTACTGGGGAGGACAGAGAGTGGACATGTGCTACTTAGCTGCTGGCTGGGGTAAATCTGTGACGTATAATTGTTACTGTCTTACCCAAAACTCAATGGACGAAAAACCTATCTGTTCTCTACAACTACACATAGCCTAGCAGAACCCAAATGGCAACAAAGGTGGTGAAGGCTCCCAAGAACAAGTCCCATGAGAAGCAGATGAAGGAGCTGGGGATGTTTAGCCTGGAGAGGAGGAGGCTCAATACTCTGCAACCACCTGAAAGGAGGCTGTAGCCAGGTCGGGGTCAGCCGCTTCTCCCTGCCAAGTACCGACAGGACAAGGGGAAATGGCCTCAAGCTGTGCCAGGGGAGGTTCACGTTGGACATCAGGAAGAATTCTTTCATTGAAAGGGTGGTTGAGCATTAGAATGGGCTGCCCTGGGAGGTGGTGCAGTCACCATCCCTGGAGGTGTTCAAGAAGTGACTGGACATGGCACTTGGTGCTATGGTTTAACTGAGAGTGGCAATCAGTCAAAGGCTGGACTCAGCCTTGGAGGTCTTTTCCAACCTTAATCATTCTATGATTCTAAATGAGATAAATTTGGCTTCACACATTCAAAACAATGAATATAAAAATTTGGAAGCAACAAATCCTTCCAGGTTGAAATTTTTTTCAGTAACTGTATTTTCAAATTTTCTTCAAATTATCTCCACAAAAATAAAATTAAACCTGAAATTCCTGCCTTTCCACTTGGCCTAAATAGCATCCTATGAAAGACAATGAAGAGCCATTAAATATGTAATTCTAAAGATACTACCTCAACAAAGTATTTTTACCAGTCTTTAATTTTTTTTGTTTACAAATTTCATCTGTGCTTTCACTGGTGTATTTAAAACAGCTGACATTTTTTCCCTGGAAGACAATGATGATGATGATGATTTTAATAAGTAAAAAAAAAAGCTATTTTTTTACCTGCCTTCAAAAATGACTGTACAACATTGACAAGGATCTATCTATCAAATCATCCACTCCTACTACTTCAACTTTTATTAACACTGTTGGCTTCACTTAAAATACAACTGTTCTTTGAGCTTCACCAAGACACATGAATCCATGCCAAATGCTATGAGCTGCCTAATGCAAACCAAATTTTTAGAGTTTATTACATACACAGCATCACACAGACTATTCTGAGATGGAAGGAACCCACAAGGATCCTCAAGTTCAACATTACAGTGAACTTAAGTGGACTCTTAAAGCCTATACATGGATTGACCCTGTGACCTTGGCGTTATTAGCACCATGCTCTAACCAACTGAGCTAATTTCAGTTAATCAGAACTATGGTTTGAGCATTGCAAATTATTTTCACATAATACCAAATCCTTTAAATTTGGTACTACCTGCCCTCCAAGCTCATTTTAACATTGCCAAAAGAGAACAATTCATAATAAGTTTCTTAGGATGTTGCAGGGAATCACAAAGAACCAGATTCTTCTGGTTATAAAATCCTGCATGACAGCATATTATTACTAAATCATTAACAAAGTCAATTTAAAAGTAAATAAGAGACCACATTAACAGGATACAGCTCCAGACTTCAGGCATCTGAAGGCACACGTATGAACCTCACATCTGCAAACTTTCATCCTAGCCATGTGAAATATAGCCTAGTGGCCAACAAGACCTGAAAAGCTCCCTCTGAAGATGCCTTAATTTGTATGCTGAAAAACTTTCTCAACTACTCCTGTAGACAAATTGATTAGATGGACTACAGCAAGAACTGAACAGCCAGCGAAGCAAACTCACATTTAAACGCTGACATTTCCTATCCACAATTTACAGTATCTTTTATCACAGGCAAGTCAAACATAATTAAAAGAGACAACCAGGGCAGTCACAAAAGATAAAAAAGTATTATAGCACAGGTCTTCAGGCCTCATGCACACACAGCACAAAATTAACCTGAATATATGCTGGTAACCCACAAGAGAATTCGAAATACTGAGGCACAGGAGGTAGGGAGAGTAAATGTAAGGGACATAATTAATCAGGAGAACATAATGTGTTGGAATAATTACTTGGTGGGATGGATGTATGAGGATTGTTCCAAGTGCATAGATATGAATATCTGGATCCACAGACCAGCTAGCGAATTAGAGATCTCAGGTAACAGCAGTTCAGGCAACCACGGGCCAGTTAAATCTCTGTGCCATTCAAGCAAGATGCCAGTAAAGAGGGAATATTTTATTTTATTGCATTATTAGTATAGAAATCAGTTTGTGAAATTGATTCTTCCGGAATCTTTAAGGTTTATATACACATAAAAAATACTTCTTTAATTTACTCGTGAATAATGTGTAGTCTTCTAAATTGCAAAAAATAATTTCCATGATGGTTGTTTATATGAAATACACAGTTACTTTTTTTTCAGAGAAAATTGCTTCCATAGAGAAAACATGTTTGCATGTTGGTTTTGTTTTGGTTTTAATATATATTTATGAGACTGCTGAAAATTCAATGTATAAACTGAAGCACTTGGGAAGACAGTAAACACTCAAGTGATAATTAGTCAGCGGGGAACTGGCTACTTACTTTCCCTCAGTGATCACAAATTAACCTTTTGGGATAAAAAAGCAGCAGCAAGTTTAAAATGCCATCTTCAGTGTTTTTTAAGTGCTGGTTTTAGTATGAAATTTTTGCAGCTTTCATTTCTCTATAACATACCTGCAGCTCAAAATAGGATCATCTGCCTTTCCTAGTATTTCACAAGCCTGGCAGAAAATATGTTGCACATTAAGTAGATATAAACAATGTTGTCCAGGTTCCCTGAAGACATTAATTCAATCCAGTCTATCCCATCACTAACCTTTTCATGTTTTCCATATGGCATAATCAAGATGCTGCCCAAGTTGATTTGAGTTCATTTTAAAAAGGAATAAAGTTAAAACCACCAAATACATCACCAGACTAAATGTTTCACCAAATTCCATGTAGATAATTCCTACCAAATCCATTAAAGTGCTATAAATATCACAGCTAAACAGACCATTAATAAACCTAATTCAGTAATGCTAAATATTTTAAATTAGCAAATTAACAAGAGATGCTGATTATTCTAAATTTAAAACAACAAGTCCCAAGAACTGATTAAAAAAAAAACAAACAAAACAGATTGAAAATAACCCAAGGGAGGATTTAAAAGAAATAAAGCAAGCTACCCTACTTGATTTTTTAAGTTGCCTTCTAGCTTTAACACAAGTCTTCTGAAACTTTAGACTTGTATCCCAACATACAGTTTATCATTGAATTCCTTTATAAATCCAGATTTTCAGCTTCAAATCTAGGAATTCTTGAGCTTTTATGAAAATGTTTCTATTTAGAAAAATAAACAAACAATGCTTTCATTTCCTGCTTATTCATCCTGTCTACTCTTGGCATCACTCAGAGAATAACTGAAAAGTCAATTGCCTCAAACAATCCTTTTTCAGCCAGATCCCTTAATTGACTGAAGCAGTTGTTGCTACACCAGTTTTAACACATCATGACCATTCCTCTATGTCAAGGTGCCTTGACATGCAGCAGTTATGACAGAACTCATTCCACACCATACAGAGCCCCAATTTCTCCTCAGACATTGAGTATTACACACCGCACTGTAAACTGTGCCACTGCAGCCTTGCAGTACCAGATTCCTCACTCAAACTAAGCAGTTTCTTGTAAACATCTAATGCAGGCTTCCTGTTCATGAAGAGCATCCATTTCCTTGGATTAAGACTACTCCAACTACAACTCAACATTTAGGAAAACCCCTTGGTGCCAGAACTTCAAAATTTCCTAGTTGTCATAGGTGTGTGTTGGGCGTACAGATAAATGTACACATCAGCTAATCAATATGTTTAATTAAAGTAGTATTTTAGTACAGTCTCAAGGCTGCCAGCTGTCAGTATCTAACCATTCATTGGCATGATAGGTCATGAAGATCATCCTACTGTAATTTATTCTCAATCACAGAATTTATCCAGGTAAAGCAGGTATTTAACTAACAGCTAATTTCAACAGACACCTGTGTCACTAATAATAATACTGTTAAAGCTTCAAACCCCTTGGAAAGTGTGTCTAAGCAAGCAAAAAAGAGATGGCTGATAAAAAACCCCTGACACATCATCTAATGCAGCAGTCTTATCTCAAAGCAATACCAACTGCATCTAAACCACTCATAGAAAAAAAAAGTTAAAAGTGACTTCTCGAGGTCACCTTATCCAAACTGTTATTTGGATATATATTTTCAAGGCTGCTCAAGGTCTCATGCAGCAGAATTCTGAATTATCTGAACTAATAGATTCCAGAGCCTCCTGGAGCAGTGTTTCAGTCTTTAACCCACTCCACAGCAGAAACATTTTCTCTAACCACAACTTCTCTAATATCTAACCACAACTAATATCTACCACAACTTGTGGTAGAACCACAAGTTCTACCCTTTGCTCTTTTTTGCTTCTATCCTTTACTGTGTATCTTCAGGAAGGGCCAGGTTCTGCTTCCTTTGCACATTTCCCTATTAGGAAACTGAAGATACGAGGTCTCTCCTTACTCCTTCCTTTCTCAGGTTCATTCATGGCTCTCTCAGCCTTTCCTCAGAAGTATGCTCCATCTCCCTAAGCATTGCAGAGATCCTCTCCTAGATTTGCTCCAATGATGGACTCTTGGTCTTTCTTTTCACAGGGAGCCCCAGCATGGCCCCAGCACTCCAGATTCAGTCTTACAAGTGCCTCATACTGTGGAACAAACACTTTCTGACCTGCTGGCTACCCTTTTGCTGCTGCAACCTGGCATGTAGTTGGCCTTCTCGCTGCTTGCAAGGATCCCCATTCTCTCTCAAAAAAACAATTCCAGTCAATTAGCACCAAGATTATACTGTTGATGAGATTATTTCAGCCCACGTGCAGGGTGCAGGGAGTCTGTAAAGCGCCTTCGCTGAATCTCAGTGTTTCTGTTGGCCTGTCTCTCCAGCCTGCCAAGGTTCCTCTAATTACAGTCCTACCTTCCACATTTCCCTCCCAGTTTTGTCTCATTCCCAACCTTGTGGAGGGCGTAACACATGCCACTGTCCTGTGGGCTGAAAAAGACTTTAAACAGCATTAGTCAACAGCACTTGCCTCAACAAATGCTACTAGCAGCTGACCACTGGTCAAATTCTGCACCTACTTCTATTTTCCATGTCTACCCATGCCTTACACAGGATGGCTTTTAGCAGTGTTCACCACCTGGGCATTTTGTTCCCAGTGACTCTCTCTGGTTTTGC
Source organism: Motacilla alba alba (assembly GCF_015832195.1). NCBI lineage: Eukaryota > Metazoa > Chordata > Aves > Passeriformes > Motacillidae > Motacilla > Motacilla alba. The sequence continues at coordinate 83,981,782 of NC_052016.1, forward strand.
AAATACTTCTGACCTTGGGATATTCATATCACAGTAATTTTTGGGCACTTTTTTTCATTTTCCCAGTTGATCCTCTATAATTAAAATCACAGTTCTTTGTACATTTTCTGCTTATACTTTTTCCATTCTAAAGAAACAATGAAGAAAATACAAGGAGACAGTAAACATCACATTTTACTCAATATAAAAGCACATCATGGAATCAAGAGCAGCAAAATTATGCTTACAATGTGTGTCCCTGTTCCCTTCCTAGTAATCTTTTACATCTGCTGGCTGCTTGGGGCACTGCTGAGCACTCAAATAACGTTATCAGATGCGTATTTTTAAGCTGCATTCAGTCAGCCACAGTTTTTGAAATTGTGTTTCTCAAGTTATTTCTCAAGTTCTCTCTCACATATACATCATTTTTCATATACCTGCACTTCTCACTGTCATTTTCTGCATGATCTTTCTACAGTTTGTTAGCTTGTGACTATTAATTTAACATACAATTCCCCTCAAGTTTCCTCCACTGGTAGTGTTAGGCGCTTGCACTCATGCCTAAAGAGTTGTGCTGTTCTGTAAATAAAGAGCACAATGAAGCAGCCTTACCTTGTTTTGAAGCCTTTTCAGCCTTGTTCATCTGGTGACCTACCAAGCAGGTCTAATACTGCCCAACCTAGTGTAAAGCTGGGGGTCTCCCAATTTCTCATTACCATGGACATTTCTAGTAAACTTTTCTCCAAGGTTTCTTCTGGAGTGGTTTTTTATGTTTCTTCTGCTGGATTTTATGCTTTGGTCTTCCCTCTAAATTTCTAAAAACTTAATATTCTTCTGTCTAATCATGCAAGGCTTTTTTAGTCCAATTTTGTCAGTGATAAACCTTTATTCTAAAACAGCAGTATTGATGCTAGAGAACAGTCTCCATGCTATGTAAAAGTACTAAACCCTTTCTGGTGATTCTTTAAATTTTTCCTTTAGCATTTTCATTTTAGTTATTTCTGTGATTTTATGCCTTGCAAGCACCCATCTTACAGAAAAAGTGAAGTCTCAATATCCTATAAGCTCTTGGCAAGTCATGTAAGCAGGCAGGTATCTTTAATCTTAACACTTCTGTTCCATATTGTAAGAGCAGTTCAGTCCATCTCATCTTCCTTTTTTTTTTTTTAAACTCCTCTGCAAGTATTGCTCTTAGGGGAAAATATGCTTCTTAGGGGAAAACAGCTTTCTGAAAGAAACCTGTCTAGTAAGCAATAATGGAAGAGTCAGGCTTGATCTGCCTAGAACTAATTAATGTGTTGTGTCTCAAAGTTAAATACAGCACAAGAGAATACATTAAAAACCAGCACGCTGTTTAACTTACCTCCTTGCTTATAAACTGTTAATTCCCGCACAGTTTCCAAGAACTGCCAAAACTTCTCATTACCATCTTCTGCAATAAACTCACTGTTTAAAAATAAAAATTAATTGTCCATAGGTTGATTTTGTCCAGAGATATACCACAGCAAAAACCTTGAGTTGTTAAAGATAATAAATACCCATCAGCAACCAAATGTTAGATATCCAATGACTAACAACCACAGCATAAACACTGAACTGAGCTGTATTTAGGTCAAAAGATATTTTGAACAAAGTACTACTATCCAAACTCAACAATCAGAGCTGTGAAGCATGCAGACTATTCTCTTGTTACAGAAAACTCCCAAAATGTTCACTTTATTTTTCCACAGATATTCCAATATACACTTATACCTGAAATCAATTCAGTACACAGATTTTATTAAATAGTAGCTAACTATACAAATAAGAACACACTCTCTGTCAGGTTGTAGTTTTTCATTAAATTACAGGCTTTCATCAATGACATCTCCTTCGCATGGAGGGAGACTGTCAATCTTTCAAACACTTTGAAACATGGGTTAATCCTTACAAACCATAAAAGGTAAGGTTTACTTTATACTAAATACCACCCTTCCATTTTTTTTTCAAACTGGAAGAGGCAAAATTTAGGTTATGTATATAAGAAATTCTTTAGTGTAAGGGTGATGAGGCATTGGATCAGGTTTCCCAGAGAAGCCGAGGATGACACATCCCTGGTAGTGTTCAAGGCCAGGTTGAATGGGGCTCTGAGCAACCTGGTCTAGTGGAAAATGTCCCTGTCCGTGGCAGGGAGGTTGGAACTAGATGGTATTTAAGGTCCCCTCCAACCCAAACCATTCTGTGATTTGCAGGTAACATTACTAAGGTTTGTGGTTTTCCTTACAGGAACACCAGCTCCTTTTGCTCCCCCTGCTTATGTCTACCAAAAAAGTTCCATGTGTTAGCATGACTATATTGTTTTCTAATCTTTACTTTGGAAGTTTGCCTCTCCTTTGATTACAGAAGCTTGCTGTTCTACCCTTCATGGGTGTTCTCCAAACAGCAGTAAGTTCAAAAACAAAATAAATTTAAGCCAGATGGGCAGGAGAGCCACAAGCATCTAAAACTGGAAAACATTTTCCCTTTCTATTGTGAATCACAGAGTGGTTTGGGTTGGAAAGGACCTTAAAGATCATCTGGTTCCAATCCCCTGCTATGGCCAGGGACACCTCCCACTAGAGCAGTTTGCTCCAAGCCCCATCCAGCTTGGCCTTGAACACTGCCAGGGATGGAGCATCCACAACTTCTCTGGGCAACCTGTTCCAGTGGCTCACCATCCTCACAACTAAGAATTTCTCTTGTCCACCTAGTCTAAACCTGCTCTCAGTTTGAAGCCATTCATCCTTGCCCTTGTAAGAAAGGCTCACTCCTCATCTTGTAGGCTCCCTTCAGGAGGCTGAAATTAGCTCACCCCAAAGCCTTCTGTTGTCCAGGCTAAAGTCATGATTACAAGTTAGCAATACCTTTTAAAAGTATTACACCGTGTTTCACTCTCACAGGTTCACATCTACACTAGTACCTTTATAATCATTTAGTTAACGTGCAAACTACTTGGCGGCAGACGAAGATGTTACCCAGGGATTGTGTAAGTGGCCCATTACATCTCCTCAACCCAGCGACCTGCAAAACGCCGGAGCAGGTTAAAGACGAAGCCGCTCGTAGAGCTCCCTCACAGCACGGGAGAGCCCCGCCAGCACGGTATACAGCACTCTCCGAGGGGAGACAGCAGTTCAGCCTCACATCCAAAAAGTACTTTAACACACCCTCCGACAGAGAGAAACGCCGCCAGCCCTCCTTCCCGCTCAGCGGAGGGAAAACGGGGTCCCTCCGCGCTCCTGTCCCCCGGGAGACAGCCGGGACAGGGCGGTGCTGGCAGGAGGAACAGAAGGAGAAAGAAGAGGAGGAGGAGGCTGCACGCACCTCGCCTCCAGCAGCAGCGGGGTCGCCGGCCACTTCGCCGCCAGGCGAGCGGTCACGGGCTGTGAGGAGGAGGCCGGAGCGGTGCCGCAGGGGCACGGCCGGGCGCTCAGCAGGGCGAGCAGCAGCGCGGGCGGCAGCAGCGGCGCCCAGCCCGCCATGAGGAGCAGCGGCGCTCGGGGACGCCCAGCCCCGCACGGCCGCGGCGCGCGCCCCGCCCGCACGGCCACGCCGCTCTCCTACTGGCTGCGCCGCGCCCTCGGCGTTGCGCTATTGGCCAGCCCGGAGGCCAATCAGCGGCTGACGGAAAAAAAATAGGGGGGCGGCCGGCGCCGTGACACGCGGCGCCAGGAGCGCGCAAGCGCAGAAGCGGCGCTACCGCCCCGCTCTGCCCCGAGGCGCCCCTGGCCCCGCCCCATCTGCCGGCACCGGGGCGATCCCGTTATTTTTAAATTGCTTTCTTTTTTTAATGTTTCGGGTTGTTCAGTGCAAGTGTGTGATTTACGTACGGTGCCCTAGGCTTGGGTGGCGGTGGCTGCAGGAAGGACATGGCTGTGTCCAAGGACAGCAGCCGCCTGCCCTGGCGCTCCCCCGGCCTCCCGCTGGCCGTGTCCGGCGGGCTGCTCTCCGTCGGCCTTCAGCCTACAAACAGTGGTAAAAGTCTGGGTGCGCAGCTTCAGGCATAATATACACATACAGCTGTTCCTCTGAGAGGGAGGCATTTAATTTCCCCTTCCTCCAAGTTTTCCAAACCCACTTCTGAGATGTTTTGTTTCCTATCTGCATTTTTTTCTTCAAGAAACATGAACTTCACAGGAACTCTGCCTCTACTTTCTGCCTAGCTTACCTTGGAATTTCCAGACTAGTGTTCTCTAATTTCTGGTTTTTTCCTGTGTTCAAAATATCCATAGTTCATTCCATTTCCTCAGCAAAGCTGCTACATTGCCTTAGTTTTTCAGACCTGAGAGAGGCTGGTGCTGCTGGAGCTGTGTTGTGGGATGCTAATACAGAGCAGCTCTGCACAGTTGTTAGTTGGAGGAAGAATCCTCCAGCTGTATAAAGAATAGGGGGTATTGCCTTTTCCAAAATGGGATTCGTGGAACTTGAAGCTGAAACCTGGAATGTCTTACTGCTGCATACACTTTTAATTTCTTTTGCACGCAGTCATCTGACTGCTCTAAGTTGCTTTGTGGGTGGTGGGAGCCAGTGTGGGCATAACTCCAGGGAGAAGGCTATATATATAGCTTTGTGTATGCACATATATATGTATGTATATGTATGTATAAATACATACTTTGTATGTATACACACACACACACACACACACATATATATATACATACAAATATACTTATGTATGTATACTTTAGATGGTTAGTGGTCATCTCAAACGATGGTACAGGCACTTGCCTTCACAGAATGCCTGTACTTAACATTCTTCTGGGTCTTTATAATGTCAAAATATGAAAACTACCTCCTGAGGGTCATTCATATGCAAAATTCAGCCTGGGGCCTTTGTGGTCGATCTTCTTTGGACTTATTCACACAAATTTGTGTTGTTATAAGACCTCAGATAATGTTAACAAGTTAAGTAAACCTTACCTAAAATTGGTACATATAGTTCTGCAGAAATAATGAAAACCACAGGAGTATAGTTTTTGGTTTATGTGTTAGGCCATTAGAAATAAAAAAAAACCAAACAAACAGCATCTCTTCTGTGGAGAAAGGCTGTGAAATGAAGCTAAGCAGCTTCATTTCTTTCATACTGACAGTTCAGGAGTTGCTGCTGCTAACAGGGATGGCATGGCCAGAGCACTGTACGGATGAGTAACTTTGGTCCCCTTGTCTTTCCATGGTAATAACCAGGTATGGGGCCAAACTCTTCCATTCATAGAAAGTAAGTGCACATGTGATGAACTGATAAAATACACTTCCACCACTCCCTAGCAAAGTTCAAAATGCTTTTTGATGAATGTAGAAGAGCTCATGCTACACTTCTTCTGCACAGAATAGGCCATAGCTGGTTTATATCGACCATCCACAAAAAACATGACAGCCCAAGTAATCCTATGGTTAAAGGAGTTACAGATTGCTTTTTTTGATGTCTCTTCAAGCAATACAGAGATGTACAAAGCACTTTCCCCATGTATATATATTTATCATGCATATCTCTATGTGATTCAATGTGATGATGGATGCACCCACCTTACCCTAGTCTATCAACTGCTTTTCTAGATAAAGTTTCTCTGTTATATTTTGTTTTATATTGATTCTGAAGAGTCTGTTATTGTAGCTTGAATGTGAACTCCCAAGCTTGTACTTTTTTCATCTTCAGCTGTAACAATTTATGATTTGCCATACAAGAAAGTAAATAAAATCTGTTGGCACTGGCTATAGAAATATAACTAGCTTTGAATTCAGTGGCAAGATAGAACAGTAGCTCCGAAACAAAAGTCTGATCATTAGTCTGTGGTGAGCTACAGAAAACAGCTAGTCCAGTAGTTATCTTCAGAAAAGATCCTTTCTGCCTAAATGCAGAAACCTCTGTTAGACAGAGTCTCTCTGCTGAAATATCTCTATCTTGCATTTAGGGTTATTGCTTTATTAGGGGCCTTGAATTCATGGTCATAGATAGGCAAAATGAAGTTGGAAGGGACCTCAGGAGGTCTCTAGTCCAGCCTCCAGCTCAGAACAAGGTTAGGCCTGAGGTCCACTCAAGTGTTGAAAAAAAAATCTAAGGCAGGCACCCGCACAACCTTTCTGGGCAACTTAATCCATTGCTTAAGATGCAGTTTGGAATGCTCCTTGGAAAGAAATACCATTTTGTAAGAGAACATTGCATTCCTTATAAAAGCTTTTGCATATTTATCAGTTTTTCCTTTGCTTTGGTACCTTAACTACATTCTAGCCACGAAGAGCCAGTACATACTTTAAATAAATCTGTTTCTGTATATTTGAGAAAGGCAGATTTTAATCTGTTAAGCAATATGCAAACCTAGAAGACGGAGAGCAGACTTAATCTTCATTTCTACAGCAGAATTTTATTTAATTAAGTATTTCAAATAACACTTGGCCATTCTTGTACATACATTCCATATATGTGTGTGTGTGTGTGAAAAAAACCTCTTAGTTCTCTGAAACCATTTTTCAGCAGAACAGAAAAACAATTAGACCCAAAATTTAAAATTATTCATATCACAGCTGTGCAAATAGGAATTGATTATCATAGCAGTTTCAGTGTGAATAGAGGGAGTGATTAATGAATGCTTCTCAGTAAGATGCAAATGTTTTGTAAGTCACAGTAAGCTATATCTATTTTATAGAAACAGTAGCAATAAGTAAAAATAAGTTAAGCTTCATCAGCATATTCAGTTAGCTGGAAATAAAACTTTATTTTCTTTATAGACTGAAAACAGTTTTCATGGTGAAAGGCTCCCTTTCTCCCTTACTTGGAGGTAGTGTAAATGTCAAACACTAATCAAATTATATTCCTGTTACATGGTTATTAACTGCTGGCCTCCTGAGCAGTAGCTCCTGGCATCATTTTATCTTGTGTGAGATTGGAGGCCAATCTCTTCAGAACCTGTCAAAGTCACTACTATGACAGGCATTTGAGGTGTTTCCCTGAAAAGACTAAGGATGCTGTACTGCATCAATTTTTGCCCATTCCATTATAGACCAGCCATGGTTATTTGATTAGCATATCTCAATATAGTGTTATTCTGGACCAGACCATGCAAAATATATTTCATAGTCTGTTAACTTTTCATTTTGATTTACAGGGATGGGCCAGTGAAAGAAGAATTGATGCAGAAGTAACATAAGCCTGGTTTTAACAGCTCACAGAATCTGCTCAGTGGCAACTTTCTAGCAGTGAGAATTTATGCTCCTTTGCCATGCCCATGCATACAGCTGCAGTGATAGTAAATGGCTTGCTGCCAGCATGCTTATCTTTCCAATTTTTACTGAAAAGAAAAAAAAATGAAAAAGAGAAAAAAAAAAAGGAAACTGAAGGAACATTTTGCTTTGTGAAATGAACATAGGAGTTACAGCCTCTTATTTAAAATTATCCACCTCAGAGATCTGTAGAATATACTTCCTGGACCAGGTCCACAAACTTCCTACAAAACTCTGGGTATATCTGTACTGTGTAGTGGAGAACAGTAAAATGGTTATAATGGGGAATGCAGCTCCACTTGGATACACCAGCTCAAGTTCAGAAGCAATGCCACTGCTCTGCTGTGCCAACAAACAGTGTGTTTGTATTGATTTTTGTATTGCCCTGGCTCCTACCATGCCAAATCTGAGCAGCTAACTGCACCAGTGGATAAAAGCAGGGCTTATCTACAATGTTGCAGGGTTTTTCTGAGTTTGTCTATGCTAAATCTCAGCTTATTATTCCTGGGTCAAGCTCATCATGTAGCATGAGTTGGCACTTCTGATGCCAACTAACAATCTTGGTTAACTGACATGTGCTCATAATTAATCTCTTATTTACAATATGCTGCGAGGTTCTTGGGTGTTGAAAAAAAAGTACATTTTTCCTTCTCTCTCTAGTTGTAAGTTGGGAATCTGTGTATTCAGTGAAAGGAGCACAGCTGATATGCTGATGGTATGTAATTTAGCCTAAAATGTGCAATGAGGTTATTAAATCACTATTGTTGATAATTCAAATAATAGCTACATACTTGTATTTTGGACCTGATTTGTCACATGCAACTGTTTGGGAGATTATAACTTCAGAAGATAAAATATTTATAAATAAAATGCACAAAGTTGTGCATTTTTACATTAATTGGAAAGTTGGTATGTGCAATGAAATGCCTCAGGACAATTCTGGCCACATAGTGCCACACCAGCACCAAAAGAGACTTTAGTGTGAAGGTATAGGTGTATTCACTATAGGATACACTATTTCCCAGAATAGCAGGGTTTGAACTGTAGGCCTATCATGTAGGGATCAAAAGGTGCTATTGCTTCATGCAAGATGGAAAATATAAAGATAAAATGTACCCGTACAATAAAGTATATTAGTGATTTTTCCTTTTTAGTCAGATCAGTGAGCAGAGTTTTGAATCCTTTCCAGAATGCCTAAAAAAATGTAAGTTGGGAAATTAGCCAGTGAGTCCTGAATGTGCACTCAACCAAGTCACCTTTGACAGAAGTGAGGACTGCAGAACCATGGCGTACTGTCTACTTAAAGCCAAGTGCAGTTTTTCTTTGAACAAACTCTTCTCCCTTCTTAAACTGGGTCAGAATTGCAATTGTATTTCCACCGGCTCAGGGTGCAGACTGCACCATCCCGAGTGCTCCAGAGATGGCATGTGCTGGGAGGCAGGGCGCTTTGACAGCAGCTCCTGGCTCAGGCTGAGGTACAGACTCAGCAGAAACCATTGCCTTGCAAGGTGGCATGGGCTCTTGAAGAGGTAATTTCTGCAGTACTCCCTGTTCCCGGCTCTGCATGGAGCAGTATTCAGGTAAGAGCAGAGCTGGGTGCCAGGAGCAGCTGGCTTGCAGGCTTTGTGGGACTGAGCACCTGGCGGGACAAATCTCATGTTTATTCCTCACTTCCCATTGAATGTCTCATTAGTGCACCTCTAATGCAGGAACAAAGACTATAATGCACTTCTTGAGAGAATCACAGAATCATAGAATGGTTTGGTTGGGAGGGACCACCAAAGATCATCCAGTCCAATCCCCACTACCATGGGCAGGACCACCTTCCACTGGATCAGGTTATTCAGATCCTCATCCCCACAGACCTTGGATATTTCCAGGGATGGAGCAACCACCACCTATTGTCCAACCTGTTCCAATGTTTCACCAAACAAAAATGATTTTCCAAATCCCTGTGCATTGTGTTGTTTTAATTTCAGAATGTTGACATGGAATTACACCTTTCTTTTATGGTGCTGTGACTCTTGACTGGACAAGGTGCTGAGCAACCTGAGGTGACTTTGAAGGTGGTCCTGCTTTACTCGTGAGTAGAACAAGTAGAACAACTTCAGTGCCCTCATCCAGCCTAAACTGTGTGGTGCGATTTGGTGTGCTACTTACACAGAACTTGCTTAGCATTAGTAGCTAAAGTTGCTGAAGTTGTAGGTGTGAAAACTGTGAAATTTCACCTAGATATTTTGAACACATGTTATGGTCAAGTAAAAGAAGGCCCCAGAGCCAGTTCAAGTCAGAAGATATGGAAATTGCAATCATCAGCAGAAGCTGCAACCTTAGAGAGAAGAAGAAAAATGGCCCATGTGGAGACAGTGAAGGGACCCAAGGAAGAATGGGAAGACCCCAGTCAGAATCACAGAATCATGGAATGATTGAAGTTGGAAGAGACCTCTGGAGATCGTGTAGTCTCAACCCCCTGCTAAAGCAGGTTCACCTAGAGCAGGTGCACAGGATCATGTCCAGGCAGATTGTGAGTAACTCCACAACATCTCTGGGCAGCCAGTGTCAATGCTCTGTTACCCCTACAGTAAAGAAGCTTTTCCTCATGTTTAGATGGATCTCCCTGTGCTTTACGTTGAGCCCCATGCTTCATCATGAGCTCAGTATTACTACTGGTCCAATCAGTTGCATGAGGGGTGGGAAACTTGTAAGGGTATAATTGCCCAGTGATTTCTTTGTTCAGGGTTTTTTGGGGGCACCCAGCTTAAGCTGTAGCACTATTTACAGAAGAGTCTCTTGGTGGCTTATGGATCTAGTGAAAGCCTTGTCTAACGCTGTTACGGTGGCTAGCATGCGTAATACCCATGGCAACTGTTCTGTGACTCTTAAGTGTAATTTACTTTAATTAAAAATATGTGTAGCTAAAGCGAAACAGAATGAGCCAGCTGCTTTATTGTGTGAAATATGACGGATTTGTTTCCAGTGGAAGAAATTTCAATGCTGTTTTTCTAATTTTGCTGTGTCCCTTCTATTGGTTTGTCCTTTTCTTAAGGTTAGAGCAGACCAGTAGATGAATTTCTTGTGTCTCAGGGGTCATTTCCACTCACTTCCCAAAGTGAAAAAGAATACTTACGGACAAGTAATCTAAAGCTATTTTTTCCCAGTAATTTACGCTAAATATCTTTAGAGGGAAGATAGAAATATTACTTTTGAATTATGCAAATTAATACTTTATGTCCTTTTCAGTTAATCTGAGTATATAAAATTTTCAGTGTTTATGATTTACACACAAAGATAACTGCAATCCATTTTGCGAAGGCAGCTTTAAAAATCAATGCAAAAAATAACAGTTACATGTAAATGAAAGAGAAGCAAAAAGTGCAGCCACAAGCTATTACAAATATAATGAAAGTGAATTTATTGCTCAAGATTTTTATGACCTTCTGTTTTTAAACCATTAAGAAGGTCCTTCAAGTTTAATCCAAACTGGAGAAGACACATTCCCATGCACATATACGTGATTTTCCAGGCAAATTTATACTAAAGGAACACTGTGAGAATTAAGGCTCCCAGAAGGAAAATAAAAATTATGATTCCCATATCTCTGAAGTCAGCATACTGTGTCCATCAATAAATTATAAAATGTGTGCTTTAAAATGTTCATAAACCATGGAAAAGTAAGGAATTACAGGTTTTTTAGCACAGGAACATAGACATATAAATTAAATTCAAGATTTACAGGAGCTTAATATATTTCTTTTTCTGGCCCTAGCCAGTCAAAAATCCAAGGAAGTGCAGTCCCAGAAAAAAAAAAAAAGGAGTCACTGAACACTTAAATGAAAAGTTGTGGTTTATATCTATATACAAGGTGATTAAAATGTGCATATTTCTGGAGCTTTGCACCTGTGTATTGAAGTGATTGCACATAATTAGCAATGTGATTATCGAATATGTTTTTGCATGCCGCATATAATTAGACTTACAGAAACACACTAGATTTAGAATATTTTAATGTAGATAAACTTTGAGGGCAAAAATGAAGTGTTGTTAAAGAAAAGTAAATTGTTTAACCCCTGATGTGCTGCTACCTCTATCTCCTGTGTCCTTCTGCTGGGAAGAACAGTGGGATGAGCTTTTCCTCCCTCTCTAGTGCTGCTGAAGGAGCAATGTGCAGCTCCAAATTATGGGACACTGATGACACAGAAAGGATTAAAAAAAAAAGAAGGCAACGGGATTAGTGCTGGATGAATGCTATCTTGATGCATCCCTTTTGAATAACTTTGTCTCGGAAATAAAATTATCATTATAAATTAAATAAAATGGTCATAATTCTATGTGATTACCATATGGCAATCACACAGAATTAACACCTCAAACTAAGGGAAATATTAAATTGTAATAGAAATAGGTTTCTGTCTGGAAAACGTGGCTTTATTTTGGTTTCTTGTTATTCCTTTGTTGTGATTTCCTACATTAAATGAAGTTAAATCAGAAGCACACTGCTTGTAGTGGTTATTCACATTTGATACACTGCTGTTTATACTATAATTTTGATAACTGGCAGTTGTCAACAAGAATTTACTATAGTATATTAGGTTGATAAACTTGGGCCTTCTGAAAGGATTAAGGTGAAATGATAGGTCTACTCTGTGATACTAAAGAATGAAAAGTGAGATCCTGCCTGCTGGAGGCCCCAGCAATTTTTTTTCAACAGAATCTTTCTAAGAATCTTCTTTTCAAAAGAAAGTATAAGTTCCTATTTTCCTCACAGTTTTGCTATAAATTTGGGGTTCCCAAATACTTAATTAAAGGAATGCAATTGTAAAATGTCTGGACAACTTGCATCCTACTATTTCTTAGCAGTTGGGAGACATGATGATAATTGAGCTGAAAACATCTTTTTTTAAAGAAAATGCACTCAGAGCATGTGACTTTTTATGTTATAAGTATAAATTCAAATATTTTAATGCTTGTCCATTCTCAGTTATGCTGGCACAAAACCATGGAAGAGGGTCCAGGGTTGCTAATTCTTTTACAGATCAGATTTTGGTATTTCATTCATCATCAATGGTCCACAAGCCACAGTGTGACTACACTGCTGTGGACCATCTCTGTCTTCTCTTAGCAGCGCAATTCTTATTCTATTCTAGTTTTTCTTTTGCTACAAGATGACATGCAGTGTTGGTAGTATGTAGGTACATGCTTCTCACTGAACCACTTCAATGTGAGGTGCCCTTAGACCCCTTGGTCAAACGAGCTGCTTTGATCAATCTGTATTTTGATTGCCTTTTTCTGACAGCCGAAGAATTATTCCCTTATTTTTTGCCAGTTCTTAATCTGAACACTCCAGCAATCTTCACCTCAACTCTCCCTCTGAGTTTACAGTTTATTAATCTGAAACCTGTCACAGTGTTGAACAATTTTTCTTCCCTCTCATATTTCTTACATAGTCACTGGTCTGTTGCAAATGGACTGCAAGGCCAACAATAGTTCTGCTGAGGCTTAGGAGAGCTATTTTAGTCTTGACATTTGCTACCACAGATTGCCATTATAGGTTAAAATTCCTGGTTCTCATGGTAATTACAGTTCCCAACATACTTTAATCCAAGATCATAAGATAAATTAGTGCCAGAGACGGATGTCTCAAACCAAGACTTCAAACTGAGTATGAATTTCTAACCTCTCACCTACAGTGCTAGTGACTTTTCTGTGCTGTGACTGTTGTAGGTTGTCCAGATTTGAGGTAACAGGAGTAATTCTGCTGCAGCTTCAGCTGTGAAATAACTTAGATCCCTTCAGCATTAAACATGAATTCCTCTCAGCCTTTTCCAGAAGTCCAGCTGAACTTTAAACTGATGATGAGACCAGTATTTCACTGATCTTGGGAGGATAATTTAAAGCATAAATATTACCATTCCTGTATATTATGAATACATAAAGAGAAAACATTAAGTCTTTGTATGGCTGTAAGTTAGGGAAGAACCACTGATTACATGCCTTTAGGTGCATACAGAATGATAGTTAAATAAGAAAGAGCTAAGAAAAATCCCTGAAGAAGAGGACTGAATTGTTCTAAAAATTCTCATAGCAGCACATTTAAAAGTGCAGTTCTTGAATTTAAACTTTGAACGGTGCAGGTTGGCTTTCTGAAAAGAATCCAAGAAAGGTCTTGTATGACATAGCAGCAACCCAGAAAGTGATAGCAATTCTCAGCTTGCTGTTTTTCACTAAAGATTTGGAGGTCAGTTATAAAAGAAAGGTTCAGACTTGCAGACAGCTGTGAAAGCCACATAGGGGTGCTAGAAGTTGAGCCTGATCTACCATTTGCCATGTTTTTTCTTCAGTTTTCACCTCTATCCCACAGAGATCAGATGAAGGACTCAGAGATCATGTGCTACAGAAATAGTTTTTTTCCATCTTGGAGAGGGAAAGTACTTGGAAGTTTTTTTTTGTTTGTTTGTTTGTTTTTTTTTTTTTTTTTTTTTTTTTTTTTGTTTTTTGGTTTTTTTTGTTTCTGTTGGGTTTCTTTTTGGTTTTGCCTTTTGGGTTTTTTGGTGGGTTTTTGGTTTTGTTTTTGTGGTTTTGTTTTGTTGCATTTATTTTTTTTTTTTTTTACATTACACCCCAAAGACTGAAAAGATTAAAAAATAAAAAAGGAGAGAGGGAAGGTCTAGTGGATAATTTCTAATATTATTTCAGATTTTTTTTCTCTGAAGACACTAAAGTTTCTAGACTACATGTGGAGTTGTGATGGCTATTTGGATCAAGATAGGCTATGTCTGTCCATGGCATATCTAGAAGTCTATTTGGAAGGGAAAAGACAAGATATGGCTTTCATAACTTTGAAAACCGTAGTAATTTCACTTCTAAGCACAAGCAGAGATAGCTGGATAAGTGACGTTTGATGTGCCCTTGCAGACTAAGAGCCCCTGAAAGGAAACAAAAGGCTTTAGTGTGAGGCTAGGAGTAAGAGAATGCTTCTGTGACGCGTATCACCAGGTGGCAGCATTACACAGTCTTGCCATTCCTAGACAGCGCCGTATGAGCCGTTTCGGGGTCCTGGTGGGAATGTTGATAGGGATATTTGTTAGGTTTTGTTCGGCAGGAGGAAGCATGCACCAATTTCAGAAGAGCTATATCTCTCTGTGTATTGACCTCCCTGATCAGAGAGGAAGCTGCGATATGAAAACTTGGTTGTTGACTGCTTAGACACCCTGATCTTTAAACTAGGGAGTTTATCACAAGCTGCTAGACTGCTCTTTACTAGGAAAACCAAAACACCGTAAGAAAATGCAGCAGTGATATCTTTCACATGGTTATCAGAGTGCTGAGTCTGAAGCATCTCCATTTGGACTCAAATGTGGAAAAATAAGTGTGGATGTGGTGCAGGTGACTTGCCTTTTATCTGTAATAAGTACCCAAAAGCTTCTCTGCACCCTAGAGATTGCATCATAAATATTGCAGGATTCAGAAGCTGAGGGGTGGAAGGAATCTGTGTGAGTACACTTAAGTTCTTCTATGCACAGGGCAGAAATGAGATAATTTCCTATGTCCTGTGAAATGCTTTCCTCATGCCGTCTTCATGTTGCAGATTCTGATTGTAGATAGCATAGACAAGCACCCTGTGTTTAGGATTTGATTTAAAACCACCCTGCATTTCATACTCTCTGCTTTCTCCCTTTGGCTGTTTGTCATTTGATATTGCATCTTTCAATAATTGGAATATTTCTCACTTCACTCAAACTTACCAACTCTATCTGGCCACATCATGAAGCCACACACACCTTTTGAATGGCCAGAGCAGCCAGAGGCCCTTTGGCTAATTTGCTTAGCATCATTCTTGTTTCAGTGGGGATTATAGCTGAATACCAGCAAGGCTCCCTGAGTGCCTCCCCATTGTCCGGGCAGTGGACTCCAGTACACCCATATGCAGCCTTACACGCCAGAGATTTTCTTTTCTAGTTAACACGCTGTTAACTTCAAGCTGAGTTTTGTAAGTGTAACTTGGTTGCACCACAGTACAAAATGCAAGAGAGTGAGCACAAAGTTTTCTGGCTTAAATTGAAACCTACAAATGCTCAGCAGTGTTGTCTCCACTAGTAAATTAAACATGTTCAGAAACCGTCTTGGGTGCTGACACCCAATAGCATGACATGGTCTGCCCTACGCTGAAGCTGTAATCTTGGTCACTGAGTGCTGGTTGGAAATGCTTTCTGGAACGGTTGACTTCCAAATTATATCCAGGAGTTGTCTGAGAGAGGGCTGGTTGGCACATGCCCAAACATGGTTAGAACATTTGGCCATTCTTTATTCTGCTAGATGTCCCTGTTGCAAAGCCCAGGAGTGAAAGAATAAAAGATGACCAAGTTTGCCTGGTAAAAAGGGAAACTGCCTTTAAATATCTTGTTTTGGCATTATCTAAAAATGTAGCTCAAAGTTTTCAGATGTGTTCCCTTATTGGGAGACTACCTTCACAACCATTGCAACCTAAATAAAGGTATTGAAAGGTATTGTATTAGTTCTATGAGGACTATATGGTTGTAAAAAAACAAAAAAAAGAAAAATACTAGGATGTTGGAAGCAATTTATGATGTTCCAGTTGTCCAAGGTCAGCAACCTATAGAGGTAGAATTATGACTACTAATAATATAAGCATAATAGCTGCAATATAGCAATATAGGATAATAAAGCATAATATAGCTGATCCTTTCTCTTGTAAGGAAAACATGCAGCAATTTGGTGTAAGGAATGACTTGCAGAAGCTCCTGCATGTGGACTGGCATATATGAGACATTGGCTGAAAACATTGTTTCTGTAGTGGCTGCATTCTGAGTAAAGGAAATTAAAGGTGGTCATAGCTATAATAAAATTATTACATCCAGAAAAAGATGGCAAGCAGGAGAAGTGTAAAGTAACAAGCCCTATACTGAATTACAACTTTATAAGAAGAAGGACTCTGGCAGTATGATGCATAAATTCTTTTACAAGGAAGAATAAGGCACTCAATGTGCCATTGAAATGAAGGTTTGATAAGTGCACATATTAGAATTTCATCTAATCCCTTTAATAAGGGAGGTTTACACTTCAAACATTGAAACAAATTAATCCTAGAAAAATTACTGAAATTAGCATTCATTTATTAATTTACCAATTTCTGCCCTCATGACAAGGGAAACACCTGGGACTTGCTGCATGATGCAAAATTGGTTTATTGGAAGTCTCAACTGGCTACAAGTATTGAAACAGCTCAGGTCAAGCAGTGATAAATAATTTAAAGAAACCAGTATGAGGTAGTTGTCACTTTAATTTTATATTAACAGATCTATTAGATGTTAACCTTGTCAGACGTGTAATTGCTAAATGAAATCATGTTTTTGTACCTTGGCTTCATAAAATATCACTTGCTTACTCATGCATTTTGTACAAACCTTGATGTTGGCACTGACACTGTTTCACATGCCCATTGCTTCAGACTAGCAAGTACTGTATTATCCTTTAAAATAGATCGTAAGTTTATTTTTAGCAACTTGGAAAATGTGTTGAGTGTTACCTGGGAATTGGCAAGGACAAGGGACATACTGTGTTTGAAATCTGAAATATTTTTCTTTGCAATACTTTTACATATTAGCCTGTTTCTGGTAGAAATGACTGTAGTGTTGGCACGTGAATTTTAACAGGTAAAGGTATTCTGCCTAAAATTGTCACAAGGAACAGGTCATTCCAGTATTATTTTATATGAATGCTTGGTGGGTGAACTCTGAGATATCTGCTGTCAAATATGTGCAAAAAAAATTAGCAAAAATTAGCAAATTAGCAAAATTAGCAAAATTAGCAAATTCTAATATGTGCACTTATAGGATCTTAGAGAATTATGAAAAAAATAAGAGAATCCCAAGTCTTACATGTAAGTGTTTTATCATGAAATCCACAAAAACTACATTGATTTTGTAAGATTATCTCAAAATTAGCTTTTAACTGACTTTGGATTTTCCTTGTGGGTAAGGTCTCATTGGATATTTATAGATGAGTTATATTTGAAAGGGAAAATGTTGTGATTGAGCAGTGTTTGCAACTTTTAGGGCTTCATTTTGAACCCAGTCATGATCCCATTTAATCAATGGGAACACTACTGTTTCAAAATGACCCTTTTCATTGCTTCATTGATGCTAAGGAATTAGAGCCACGGACTTGCAAAGAAGCTAAATGCTTTTATCAGAACTTAATCCCACAGGGACTTGCACAGAAATGTGGGCCTCTATAAAGAGAACATAAAATACTACCAAATGAAAACTCTGTGTTGTTGGTTGTGTCGTGGTTTGTGACTTTACATAAAGTGTGGTCCACAGACCATCATTAAGAGCATTCAAATTCATAAGTAAAAGCCTGCCTTTGAAAGCTGCATAAATACATTAATTCATTTACTGCAAGTAACTTCTTCCAGTTTCAGAAAAATGAGACTATTTTAAAAGTCAAGTTTTTCAGATAAACATCATTATAAATATTTTTACTTCTCTTGTGCATCTATTCCAATAATTTTTTTACCAGTCTTCATGAATCATCAACTGTCTTGAGTAAGTTTAAATAAATAAGAATTTAAAATTCTAGTGAAACTGAGGGTTTCTCTGTTTAGCAGCTTTAGTTTGGAGCTCCTTTTCGTGGAGATGAAGGTACAGTGTTGACAACTTGGTATTTAATGAGAAAATCTTAAATCATGATATTTCTGCATCATGTTAAAAGCATCAGAAGAGATACCTGAATCTAAATCTCTTAGCATCACTTCTATTTCAAATGAATTCAGCCATATTTCTTGTTAAGTAGGGAATAGGCTGAGTTGAGAAGAAAATGCTTCTATATCTTACACATATAAATATTTAAATTTCTCTAGGACAGGCTTTGTGTCACCTAGTAAAAGCAAGAGGTTAAAAGATGACCTCACTAAGTCCACACTTTGGAGGCACAGGGAGTCTGGAAGCAGGTGAGCACAGTGGTGGCCAAAGCAGAGAAGAGAGTCTGGTCTCCCTAGAGAGGTGGGTGCTCTGCTGCTCATGCTGCTAAAGACCATGGTGATTTTTCAATGTGAAAATGCTGGTTTCTACTTGATTAAGAGTCAGTGAGTGCACACCTCTTGTCATTAGAGGCAGAAGACTAAATAGGTTTATTTGACACCAGACTCCGAATTCTTCTTCCAAAGGATGAAAGGACTTCCAGTACTGTGGTGCATGGCTGTACAAGGGTGAATTTCATCAAGTAACCCATGATGTTTTCCTTAAAAAATGTCACTGAGGGTAGAAGTGCATCATCTCTTCTCATGTTTTGGCAAGACCCAAAAATTTGCAACTGTCAGACGTTTACTGGTGTATTACCACTACTATGGGACGCTGAGAGTGTGCATGCATGTGTGGTAGATGTTTGGAGGTGGGTGTAGGGATGTTTGGGATGGCTGTTGTTCTTGTGGACACCTCTCAACATTTAAAGTTTGAGCTCCTTCTGTTTAGACCATTTTCTGATAATTTTTATGATTTCTGGCAAGCTCTAATGGGAGCAGATACTCTACCCCCCAAAATCCAAGTACTCTTGATTTCTGTATAAAAATATTCAGTTTAAAATACATTTCTCTATTTTTATAAGTTCTAAAGTTAAGTGGTCCCATGGGAAGGCACTGCTCTTCTGATATCAGCCTTGCAGAGGTGAAGCTGTCTTTAGAGTCGAGCAAAAAAGTTGCTTTAGCACTGTCAGATATCTAATTAATCCCTCAGTAAATAAAGGCATTCTGTAATTAAATAAGCAAGATGTGCAATCAGTTCTAAGACAAAATGCTTTGCATATTAATATATTGTAATCCAGGAGCCATATGAGGCTTGGTTTTGGATATGAAGTGTTTGTAACAGACTTTTAACATTATGGGGAGCCCATACACTTCAGGCAAAACGGTACTTTTTTTTTGTTTGTTTGTTTGTGGTTTTTTTTTTGGCAAAATTTTGCTGAGTGTGATCAGCGGGCTAAAGATTTGAATGTCTATTTAAAAAAAAAAGGATAATTTTCAGTAGGGAAAGCAATACATTTTCAGAATGTGGATTGTTGTAAATACACGAGAAGGATTGAAAAGGAACCTTTTGGCATTTTAATGGAGCACCTGCGCTGCTGGGGAACCGATGTTACTGCCTCGGGGAGGTGAAAGTGTTCTGCGAAGGGGGTTCATGGTTTGGGACTTGCTGCTTGGAAGATCGCAAGAAGCAGCAGCGCCGCATACCAGCTACCCTACAATCAGTCAGTTCATCTGTGGGGTGGTCGGCGCTGTCCGCCTCCTTGTGTGAAGCACTTGGGGTTATAATGACAGACGCGACGGAGCGAACGATCCCGGACACCCGCTCCCGACGGGCAAGCGATGGGAAATGAGGAATCTAGCGGAGCGCCGCTCACCTGGCTGCTCCCCCGGCCCGTCCTATTGGCTGCCCGACGCCCCGCTCCCGCCCTCTGATTGGCTGATACCTCCTCCCGCCCCCGCCCCGCGCGCGGCCGGTCCCGGTCCGGTACCTGGAGGGGAGCGCGGGGTGGCTCCCCCCGCCCCCGCCGGGCCGCCGCGCGCTCCCATTGGCGGCGGGGCCGGCGTGCTGGGCCCGCCCATTGGCTGGCTGTGCGGCCGGCCCGGCCGCGATTGGCCGGCGGGCGGGGGCGGGGCGCGCCCCGCCGGGAGCCGGGCGCTGTGTTTGGGCTGGAGTTGCGGCGGAGCGGGAGCGGGATCGGGAGCGGAGCTGTGCGGCCGTCGCCGGGCAGCGCGTTCCGGGCACGGCGCTCGGCGTCCAGCCGCGGGCAGGGGATGGCCGCTCCGGGCAGGGTGCGGCGCGGCGCGCTGGGCTGAGCGGAGCGAGCCGCGGTCGCCCGCCTGCCAGGACCATGCCGTCGGGGAGAGAGCCGGGCGCCCCTCGGCTGCGGGATCCGAGCGGGGCGGCCGCCCCGGCAGCGGCCGGCAGCGCCTGATCCCGCGCCGCGCTGCCCCCGCGCACCGCCATGGACGAGCGCTTCAACAGGTGGCTGCTGCCGCCGCTGCTGGCGCTGCTCTTCTTGCTCATCGTCTACCAGTACGTGTCGCCCGCCTGCCCCGGCGCCGCCTGCCCCCGCCGTCCGCCGGCCTCCGCCGCCCGCCGCGGGGGGGGCCCGGAGGAGCGGGAGGAGGAGGAGGAGGCGGCGGCGATGCCGCGGCTGGCGGCCAAGTTCCCGTTCGCCCGGGGGGAGCTGTGCCGGCGGGTACGGTTCGACATGCGGGGCCGCGACGTGATCGTCTTCCTCCACATCCAGAAGACGGGCGGCACAACCTTCGGGCGGCACCTGGTGCGCAACATCCACCTGGAGCAGCCCTGCTACTGCCGGGCCGGGCAGAAGAAGTGCGCCTGCCACCGCCCGGGCGGCGACAAGGACACCTGGCTCTTCTCCCGCTTCTCCACCGGCTGGAGCTGCGGGCTGCACGCCGACTGGACCGAGCTCACCAGCTGCGTGCCCGCCGCCATGGAGCGCCGCGGCTGCGCCGGCAACCGCACCCTCAGGTCAGTGCCTGCTTTCCCGACGCTCCAAATCAGATCCCGCCTTTCCCAGCGGCGTGGGAAGGTGCCCTGGCAGCAGGGCGACAACTGTCCGCTGCCGTCGTCAATAGGAAACAAACGGCGGGGCGAGGCTGGCGTTCCGGGGGAGGGTCTGCTGTGGGCTCTTGCCTTCCCGGTGTGTCACCTGCGATGCTTTCGCTTTGCCTCACATTGGTGCTGCTTTTCCTCAGATTGGTGCAGCGCGCACGCAGCTGCCTTTTGTACGGGCTAGCGCGGGAGAAACTCCGCTCGGGCTCCCGCAAGTTTCTCCTGTCTGTTTGTCCTTTCGAAACTTGCCTTTAACAAATCCCTACGCTCTTCTGCAGCAAGCAGAGTGCCTCTGCAGAATCTGATGGATCGTTGCAGCTGCTGAATGTTGCAACTGGCGGAGTTGGAAGTATCCAGAAGCCCTTAAACTCTCTCTCACGCGTGTTCCGCGTTGGCAGATAGGCAGGTTCTGTGCTTCCCGTGCCGTCCTGGCCGCTCGCTCTCCGTGCAAGCTCAAAGTCGGGAGACCATGCGTGGCAGGCTCTGTACTAGGAAAAAATCACACTATGAATGTCACTTTGGTGACCTGATGACAGCGGAGAAGGGAATTCTGTGTGCATGCTGCCTCTCTGCATGTTACAGTGTGGTTTTGTTGGGTCTCGTGGAAGGTCTTGCCTGTTCTAAACATGGAATAATTGTCAGATGGGCGATCTCTCTTGGTAAGAGATGCCTCTAGGTGATTCAGGAAGTTCTGGTCTTTGTTCTGATTTATTCACCGTTCAGTCAGATTATTCAGGCTAGCATTAGAACCTGACTCTATTTGATTGATTGATTTTGGGCATGTGTATTAAGGAGCTGTGAGCTGAATTCACGCTTAAACCTCTGCACTTTAATAACTTCAACTCTGTTAAATATTAAGGGAAATATAGGAAGAATACCTTTTTAAGAAGTTAAATAGTTTGGCAGCTACCTTAGGTTCTTTCATTTTAGTATCCATCTTGATTTTATGAGTCCAAAAACTTTCTATTTTTTGTAGAATTATTTCCACATTGTGGTTTGTAGCTTGTCACTTAGCATGTATAGTCTGTGACGTTCATGGGCACATTTTCACAGGGTTTATTCATCAAGACAATAGAGTTGATGGTTGTTGTTGTTGAACAATTTGAAGGTTATTTGATGTGAAAATCAAAGGCCTTCCCATACAGCAAAGCTAGTTGCATTTGGAAAGACTCCAGTCAGGATAATTTAAATTTATTGTGGATGGCTGTGGACTTGGGCTGTACTTGCAGAATACTGTTAAGGTAATTCATACAATTTTATAAAAAAATTAGCTGGATATGAAATGTATGTATTTGCTGATAGAAGAGAAATGCTGTGAACGTCTTCAAGGACAGAATAACTTGGTGGTAGCTGTAGAGCTTTAAGGAATGTTTAAGAAACTTGCAATATAAAAGGGAGGGGAGGAGGAAGAGTAATACTTGTAAAAATTTCTGAAAATACCTAGTCTGCCAGTGAAATCCACTTTTTCTCTCATGAAGAATACTAGTAGGTAAACAACTGAGTGCTAAATTCAGTTGCAAAGATTAAAAATTGGCAATAAATTTGGAGTAGTGGCTTCAGTACTATTACAGGAAAACATTCTTGTATTAGGTAAATTTAAAACTTCGATTTGAACTACACAGCCAGTCCTAGTGATTATTCAGTGCATAGTTAGCAATTGCTTTGACTGAAAAAAGACGAGTAGTGATACTTTGCTATTATAGGTGAGCACTGTTTTCTGGTTTTTTTTTTGGTTACTGATTTTTTTTTAAATTAGTGGATTGATTATTTGGCTAGTGTAAGATTGCACTTCTTGATTTGTCTTTACATAAATGAGGAAAGCACTGTGAATAACTGATTGCATTGTTTTAATACTTGTTTATTCTTGTATTATAACCTGTGCTGGGAGACACCTTTACATTTTCCCCTTTGTTTTGTCACTATAACCATGTAGCTTGGCTTCTGCTTCTCAAGGAACTCTAGAAGGAATCAAATAACCCTAAAGTATGGATTATCTCTGCTGTGAATGTCTTTGCTCTTGGTGAAATTGGAATGAAGCCCAAACTACTTTGCTGTACTATTAGAGGCATGGATTTAAGTATTTTTTAATGTCTGAATGGAGGATTGAGGAGACTGAATACCTAAAACAGGCAAAAAACTAGCATACGAGTCTAACGTGAATATTACTGAATTTTTAAAGTCTTCCTTTAAAGCTCCTGAATGTATTTGAAGCACTAAACTTCCTTGAATAGCTCAACTTTTCTCTTCTGCCTTCCAGCTATGGTGTCAGAAAATTAGGCTAAATTGGTTAAATATCTGACAATGTATTTTCTTTGTGGCAGGACAAGCTTTTACAGATTTAGTACCAAGGTGTTTGATCTCATGTGCCATGTATTTGATGCAGTGAAGATGTTTTGTGTATTTCAGATTTTTGTTTGTTTGTTTTTCCACTAGCAGGTGTTAATATAATCTGTTCTTTCAGATCCCTGCAGTCTGTATTTTACTACACAGAGGGAATAAAGGATTTATAGTATATGATAGTGAAAATTTGTTTCTTAGAGGGCTAAAAATAGTGCAAGTTAGATTAAGTCCTACCTTTTAACACAGATCTTTGGAAGATTTCATGACAAAACTATAATTAGAATTCATGGGGGAAGGGGCTAGCTGCTAAGGAGTGGATGGTCATGGTGAAGGTCTGTGAAGCACAACCTCTCCTCAGTTTATTTCTTTCTTGGACAGTGTGTTTAAATCACATTAGGGTTTTGAAGAGAATTTGTCTTAGTTTTTCCTCTTCCTAATGTTGGAGTTTTGAAGTCTCAGGACCCAAGACGGAACATGGGGCAAAAACTGATGCTGTGCTCCAGAAATCGGAACTTCTTTAAGCCCAAGTGCCAGCATGGACTTCAACCTCTATGGGACTTAATGGTATGGTGTGCCTTGTCCCAGCTTAAATATGAGAAGTTGTTAATGTATTGAATGCTGCTGTGAAGTTGTAGAACTATCTCTTTTGTTAGAAAACAAAGTAATTCTTTAGAATGACATTACTTTAAAAAACAACCAAACCAAGACAAAAACTGTAGACTTCATTTCTTCAAATGTTTGCATATGTTTTCAGTTTTGGGATGTGAGATTTTCTGCTAAATTACCTGTTTGTCTACAGAGTGTCTACAGAGCCAGACTATTAGTTTTCCATTTGTGTAGCTTTCACCTTTACAAAAGCTGCTATCTGGATAGTGCCTTTAATTTTTTTTTTATTTATTTAAATTTTCTTTTTAAAGAAACAGTCTTTTATGTGTTTGCATTGCCTTCTGAGGAAGCCATTGAAGTTGGTGAAGCTTATGTTCACCTCCACCCCCAGTGTTGTGATGCACTAGATTGTTATTTGGATGCTGCACTGGGTATTGTGTCATACAAATGTTTCTCCCCTTTCCTCAGATGGTTGTTCCCTTGGTACGGTGGTCTGTCTCTTGTAGCCCCTCCCTTTGCCCCTCCTCACTGGTGTCCCCTTGGCTGCAGCCTTCCGTCCCCGCCTCCCATTCCGCGGGTATAAATGTTCCTTGGGTTTGGAACTCTTTCTCTTTATTCACCTGGAAGCCCTAGGATGCAGATGTCCCTTTCCAGCTAATAAGCAGGACATCAGAACCACGTGGAGAAAGAGCGCTTCTCGTCCTTTACTTCGTCCATGTAGGATCCGTGCGGGCTTAAATCCCAAACTAGCCGGGGGGATTTACAGCCTGAGACCCACGGTTCCTTCACCCCAGACCTTGGCTTTTCTTCAGAGGTGCCAAGAAGCTGAGACTGGGGAATCTTTGCCAGTACAGCTTGAGGAAAGAATGGGAAGAGAAATTGAGTAAGATGTCTAACCTGGTATGCCAGGGAAAAGTTGATGTCAAGTCTGAGTGACATTAGGCTGCCTCTGCAGACAGTGGGGAGAAATAGAATAACACAGGTAGCCCTTTGACATGTCTTAGACCTGCTAAATTGTCTTCTGGAGGGCCATTTCTTCCATTCACTAGTAGCTAGGGAAAGCCTGGAATTGTGAATTGGGACTTTTTGTCTAAAACTAGAAAAGGAAAGTCCTGCACCTAGTATTGCAGAGACATTGTCCAAACCGAATGTGTGCCTCAGTCAGGTTGCAAGGTGATCCTTGGGGTGTGAGGCAGGGCTTGCTTTGCCTCTCTGCTCTATGGAGGAGTGGTTGAGAGAACCTGAGAAATCCTGATCAAGGCACTTTTTATCTCTTGCTGATGATGCCTGCAGTATAATGAAATATTATTCATCATTATTTATTTGAAGTTTGATTAAACTAGGAAGGCAATCTTTTAAACTATACACTTGAAAGAACACTTTATTGCAAGTTTTGTCTAATTTTCTAATACGGAACCGTGAAATCACTCAAGCTGTGTAAACCCCATAAGCTTTATTGTTAATGCAGTTTAGTCTTCAAAACTATTGATTTTCATTAATTCACTTCCTTTATACTCTATTTCCTTGTCCTTTTTAACTTGCCATATGCTTCATTTTTCTATGGAAGTGTAAATCAGCAGTAAACCCATGAGTCCTGAAATGGAGAAAGTTGAATAGAAAATATTAGTAGAATTCCTTTTCCTTCTTTTGCATTCCTTTATTTGACTGTTGTGTGTTTTTTAAGCTCTAGCTATAATAGAACATAAGACAGACTTTGGTCTTTGGAGCTGTGGTGACTGATCATCACAAAAATGCAAGAGTGTTAATTGAAAAACAGGACTGTGCTGAAGACAGTGGAGAGAAGAGAATAAAAAGTCACAAATATTTGAACTGAAAAAAGCACAAATTCTCTATTGTACCTTAGTATCTTCTACTGAAATGAGCCAGTAAATTCTATATAGTTTTTAAAATAAATGTAAGGAGCAGCAAAGACTAAACAATTTCCTGCGGTCCTGCTTCTGACTGCAGGTTTTTTACTTCCTTACCTGTCTCCAGTGTAATCTGCTCAAGGGTTTCATTGTCCTTAAAATTGAAAAGTGGTGTTGTCTTCTCCAAGTGTCTAGTGTGAATCTTGTTAACTTCAATTTTAAGCCCATTGCATCTCCTGTCTTTTGAGAACCTGAGAACAAATCGATCTCGTTTTCTCTGCAGTAGCCTTCTGGGTACTTTGGTTCTTAGGAAGCCCTCTTTCAAGCTTCTCTGCTTAAATAGTAACCAAATCCAATTCACTGTCTTTATTGGAGGAACACAAAGAATGGCCTACTCTTTGGGTTTGTGTCAGTTGTTTTCTTGAAAAGTGGTGTTTCAGTGGGAATACAGTATTTCGTCTCTTAAGTGTAGTTCAAAATGGACCAGAAAAGATTACTTGGCCTATTCTGAAAGCTGTGCTTGTGGTTGACACTTCACTGATATTTACTGTTTTGCAGTTGCCTGACATTGACTGTCAGCTTGGGATTTAGACATTATTCATTTTATTATAGACTATTACTTATATTTTCTGTTGTCTTTTTGTAGGAGCTTTGTGCTCATCCCCTGTGGATTTTGTTCCTCTTCTGTCAATTTCTTTCATTTGCAAAATTGATTTAATTTTTTCTCTTCTTCCTAGCTTTTCATCATTGGCACATTTAGTAAATATGGTTTTAAAACTTTTCAGCATCCATGTTGTTGATGCAAACATGGAATAGAATGAAATCCCTTTGAATAAATCTTTTGTTTGATAACTCTCAGAATTGCTTTCCAGGGAGTTCTGCCCTTGCCCCCTTGCCACATATTCTTTTTTTCTAGACTCTGGTGTTTTTTTGGCTTATGGGAGTAATTTGAGATGTTGCCTAAAGTCGCCCTTTTTTTTTTTTTTTTTTTTGAAAGCATTCCCTTTCTAATGTTCCTATTTTAAATCAATTGCTGATTTTTGGGGGAAATTAGGCTGTTTTGATCCAAATTGATTGAGATAGTAATGTTGTGTATTTCTTCTGTTTGTTTACAGACAACTTCTAGCAACTATCCTTAACTACTTTTTCACTGTATGTGTCACCTGTGAGTTTTCTCCTGTCAGAACAGCAGACAAAGATTGATGTACCAGAACTTTTCTGCATCAAGGTTGTCATAACCCTGAAAAATCTTTCACCCAAGTCTCATCTGCAGACTTTTGAAGATACTGCTATAAATCTCAGCAGGTTGCCTACAAAAAATGACTAGAACTCATGTTTACTGTTAATTGCCAGGAATGATAAAAGAGTGGTCAGCACTATTTCAAATGGGAACAGATAGTTCTTACTCATCCGTCATTGTAATTTATGGATAACTGGAACAGAGTAAGTTTTGAGCCAGGAAGGTGCGTGCTATGAAAATGATCACCTGTACTACAGTTCTAGTTCTCTGAAAGAGAATTTAGTGATTTATCCAAGCAAATTTGTCTTTTTCTGGTGTTTCTTTCTGGAAAATAGGCTGTCTAATAAGGTTTTCTTTACAATGCAGGAGCTATTCTCTTTTTTTGTGCAGGAGGCAGGCAGAGAAGTCCTGTGGGAGAAGAAAAGAGTGGAAGTGTCAGGATCATCCCCTAGGGCTGTACAGTGTTATAAGACATAGCTGCTGTTTTGATTTTCTCATGTTATGATGATTTTTAAATTTCTGTTAACCAGCTGCCTCATTTAGAATCCTCTTGAGTAGGGTGTTGCTTAAATTCTTCCAAAGCGTTAGGATATGTATAGGTTTGAGGCAGAATGGGAAAGGTTATTTTGTGAATGGGAAAAGTTGCTGTGTAATGCCATTACACGGATAGAGATCAGATCTGTAGACCCAGCCAGTGGCAAAAATAGGAAAAAAATGGTAAGCTTGCTTGTGGAGGTGTTTTTTTTTTTCCTTTTTTTTGAGAATTCTTTGTGGAGAAGAAAAAAGTCTCTGCCAGCTCAGCTCTGGTGATCACAGAGAAGCTGAATGGAAAGTGTAAAGATCTGATTGAACTGAATGATTTCTCCCTTCAGGTGTGTTGACAGTTTTCAGTGTCTTAACTTCTAAGTAAGTAAGAGTAAAGCATCTCCTCCCAGAGTTTTGTGAACCCATGGCAGTGAATTGAACTTATATATAATATAAAGCCTCTGCTGCTGTTTGTGCAGATTCAGATCCAATGAGAACTAGGGGAAGCCTGTATTCTTTGATATTTTTAGTATTGCATTCAACTTGCTGCCTGTTCTCTGGAAGTATTTATAACCCAAATTTCTATGATGTTGTAATGTTCCCAGTTGCTTCAGAAGGTAACTTTAAGTTCCTTAAAAGCTCTATTATTGCTGAGCAAGGTTTTAAACACTGTGTAGGAGGCTAATTGCATGAATTAAGAGTCTCATTTGGACAGCCACTAGATTACAGTTATTCAGCCCTGAAACAACTACTATTTTAAGGGGAAAAACTTTACAGAAGTATTTTGGGATTTTGTTTGAGATGGCATGAATCTTCTTTCAGAGAAATTGCTAGAGTAGTAAAATCAATAACTCTTGAAGTACTTATGGTCTGTTACGTGATCAGTGCTTGAGATCTCAATATGTATTGACTGAAAAGGTATAAAATGGGTTCTTGTAATGATAGGACCTATTAGGATTTTGATTCTTTTGTGAAGCTTACACTTAAGTGGTCTTATGTGTACTTCTAAAAAGATTTGGAGTGTGGCCCACAGCTTAAAATCATCTTAGAAAAAACAGCATTTAAACTTAGTGTCTTAACCCCCCATTTTTTAATGTTATTAATTGGTAATGTGTTAGAAAATGCTTGATGTAAACGTGGTACAGTTACATGTACCAATACAGTTATATGTCAGTTGTGAAAGTGACTGTGGCTCTGAGTGTTTAAAAACTCAATGGAAATGACAAACACACCGGCATAGTAGTGGATGGGCTTTGAATGCCATATGAAGAATCATGTTGGGATGGGGAAAGCAGTGAGCAGATGCAACTTCAGTTTCCAAAGGATGGAACAAACCACAATATTTGTAATTGACTCGAGAGTATATTTCCCATTCTGTGAAGTAACTTGATGAGAAGTCTTGCCACGTGGTGCTCTTTGATACTGGAAGGAAATGGTCCCTTCAGGGGATGTGTGTGGAGGAGCTGACATCTCTGAGACCAGTTACTTTCTGCAAATAAATTAAATGGAGAGTGAGGTCAGTGAAATAAAGTGCTTCAAAAAGCACTAATAAAAATTACAAATCTTTCTTATTTCTCATCTAAATTCTAATGATCTCATTGTAAAGAACTTGCTGACTTGCAGATTTCCATTTGATTTGTAAGCTGGCTTTTGTTTAAGTAGCAAATACATTTGTATCTCAGTGTTTGTGTATTTGCATACTTGAAAGTGTCTACTTGCAATTTTTTACTTTAATTCCATGTATCTTTGCACACAGGCTCTGTCTGAGAATGTGGGGAGAGGAGGAATAGCAACTGATAGTGTTTGCTTGAGGAGCTCCTCCAAGGAAGAGAAGAAAGAGGAGAAGCAATATAGGTATAAGCTGTGAGCCTCAAGTGAGAGTGAAGTCTGGAAGAGAGCAGGGAGCAGAAGTAACTCTGCAGTCTTGCAAGGTCAGGGAAGGATCAAAGTTATGCAATTTGAAAGTTTGCAATTTGTTTTTTTTTTCCCCAATACAAATGGTTTACGGTTTAAATATCTCCCTATGTTCCTTTTATACTTGACGGAAGAGAAAGATACAGAGGTAATTAAAACTTCAAGTACTAGGTAGTTTGAGCTCCTCTTTTGCACAAGTATTTTATTTTTAGAGCCAAATAGTAAATTAAGCATCTTAGCTCCAGCAGTGTAAGTCCCTAACAGCAGAGTTGTCAGGTGTTGTTTTCATCCTTTAACTAGACTTTAATTTTTGGTGATAGGAGTAGGACCATTATTTTCCAAGAAGTTCCCAGTGTAAGTGATGAATAACTTCTGTAACTGCAAAACCTTTGTTTTCATGCCAGAAACGCCTCTGTCAGGCTAAAGCTAGGTCATTTCTGTTGCTGACTTAACAAGGTTCAGATGAGAAGAGTAACTCAGTGAAATATTTTATGTTGTTTTCTACTACAAGTCATTTGGATTTATTGTAGAATGACGTAGGAAGGGACTCTGGCAGTCATGTAGCTCAAACCCCTGCTTAAAATCAGTCTAACTAGAGCAGGTGGTTCTAGGATATGCCTGGAAATTTCGAGTAACTCCAGGGATGGTGGTGCCACAGGGTCTCTGAGCAGCTTTTTGCAGTGTTTGGCCACCCTCATGGGAAAAAGAGCTTTTCTCTTCAGCTAGCATGTCTCATTTTCCAAATTGTGTTGGTTTCTTCCTGTCTTACAGCTGTGTGCATCTAAAAAGAGCCAGGTGATGCCTTTTCTATTTGCTCCTACATGAAAACTAAATAGAGTAATGAGGTCTGCCTGGTTGCTGCCTTGTCCCCTGCCAGAACAAGCCTCACGTGGCAACTCTTGATGTGTCATGTGTCCCAGCCCCTTCATCATCTTGGTGGCCCTCTGCTGACAGTTCCCACTGTACCAAGGTCTGCCTTTTATTGGTGAGCTCAAAACCAGACGTATCAATCCGGGTGCTGTTTTACTAGTGCTGAAAGGTGGAGTGAGGGGAAGTAATTTGCCCCAGCCTGCTTAGTCACTCCTGCCAACAGAGCTTGATACTTGGTTAACCTGCTTGCTTTCCAAGGGTGCATTTAGGTGGCTGTTACTCAACAGTGTCCACCTGGAGCCCCAATCTATTTCTGCAGAGTTGTGTCCAATGCATGCCCAGCCTGTCTTGTGTGTTACTTCCCCACAGGAATGAGTTTTTTCTTTTACTTAGAATCATGGAATCATAAAATGGTTTGGGTTGGAAGGGATATCAAAGATCATCTGGCTTCAATCTGCCTGCCATGGATGGGGTTGTTCAAAGCTCTGTCCAACCTGGCCATGAAAACTTTCAAAGATACTCCACAGCTTCTCAGTCCTACCACCCTTACAGTAAATCACTTAGCATGGTTGATCTTCATGAGTTTCCCATCAACAGAATTCTCCAATGTAGGGTTACCCCTGAACCTCCTGGTAGACTCTGACCTGGTAGATTCTGTCCTACCATCTAGGTCATTAATAGAGAGTTTTAAACCATTGGTATCACTGCCAGTTCTTAAGTGACACCACAAGTTGTCAGCCACCAGTTGGATTTTGTATAGTACCCTTGTCTCACCAGCCTGCCTCAGATAACACAGTGGGAGACCTTGGCAAAATCCTTGCTGATGTCAATGCAAACAACATCCACTGCTCCAGGGAAGTTGCTCAATCACCTTTCCAGGGGTGGAGATGAGACTCACCAGCCTGTAGTTCCTTGAATCGTTCTTGAAGCTAAGTGTATAGTTTGATTTTTATTTATGGAAGTTGGGAAGAAAGATTACAATGGAGAAGATGCTCTAACATGAGAAGGTGTTGAAGTAAATATTTTAACTGTTCCTTGTTCCTCAATTTGAGAATTCCTGGAACAGGCTCAAAAGCTATATTTATTAAATAAATGAGAGATGTGTGCAATGATTTTTTTTTCACTGTGGACATGACAGCATTATTACAGCAATAAATTTTTACATGGGCTCTGATGCATCCATGACATCCAATGTAAAGTTGGCATTAAGCATGTGTTACAAAAAATATAATCCTCTGTACATTTCTTGTAAGAATGGGATGGTATGTTTCTCTGGTGACTAGGAGGGTACATTTTTTCTTATTAAATTGATTTTAGTAGGTAAATTAGAACTTGAGTAGCAGTTCAGTAAATTAAGAGGCAGTCAAATATTTGCCTTCTTAAATTTTTTTTTTATTTCAGGGTATGTTGAGTCAACCACTTCTATTCAAATTATTTTCATCCATAAAGCTAGCATTTTTATAGTTTCCATATTCATATTGAAGATGGTGTTCTTCAGAGCTTTAACTTCCATCTACAGTGCTAATGTTATTAAACTGTTTTCAGTTAAGTGGTAGTGTAAAACTTTCTCGTGTATTAACATGAGAACTTGCCAGTTTGTCATGAAAGAACATAACTGTTTTGCCATTTTTCCCCTGAATTATTGGATGGAACTCTCAAAATATGTAAGATTTTATTTTGCAAGTTTCAAAGCTTCTATAGGCAAATACAGAATCCAGAAAAAAAAACCAAAAAACAAAACAGCAAATATGTAGGCAAAGAACTTTGCATTTATTTAAAGTGGATTATAAAGGCTTTACAGGGCCAAGCAGAAAAGATTCAGAAGATGTGAATAGTTAGTTATAGTTAGTTCATGTGTGCATCTTTATTTTTTACTGCTTAATACTTTACTTACATGAAGTAAAGGTTTAAAGTCCCTGTTTCCAAGACAGACTTGTGTCACAGGCTTCAGCTCAATTGTGTTAAAGTGGTCATGCCTTTTTGTCAGGCTTTTAAAGCCTGAAAACACACATTGAAATTATTCCTTCCAAACTGAGAATTTAGTTGCCTAAATGAAAGGAGTAACTGAAATTACTTTTCCTTAACAGCTCAGACCCTCTCTAACACGTTTCCTTCTTCAGCAAAGTCTTTGCTTTGCTCTCCAGAACCATGTAAATGTTCA
This sequence comes from Motacilla alba alba, assembly GCF_015832195.1. Classification (NCBI taxonomy): domain Eukaryota; kingdom Metazoa; phylum Chordata; class Aves; order Passeriformes; family Motacillidae; genus Motacilla; species Motacilla alba. Next base: position 84,014,137 of record NC_052016.1, read on the forward strand.
TTGAGTTTTGCAGCACTACCTCTGACTTGTGCAGATTACTTTTTATCAGGCTATACCTCTTTTCATTTTGATTAAATTGCCAGATACCTGACAATGGGATAAAGAATCCCACTGTGATATGGGTCAGTACCAGCCATCCAAATGGCTGCTGGGCCTTGCAGTAGAGTAATAGGAAAACTGATGGACTGCATCTGACTTACAGGTTGACTGGGAAGCTTAAGTGCCTCCACACAGAACTGTGGCTTTGATTAGGAGAGCAGTGGGGATGCTAGAAGTTTATCATTCTTGTTTTGTGCTCTGCTACTTGTATTCCAGAACATTATCAGGTAGATTCAATGAAAATATTAGGCATAAACCCAAACAAAATACAAAAAAGGTGAATTGGGAAGTCTTCATTAGCAAGAGGGTTGTTGGAGTTGCATGGATATTTTAAGCCAAATTGCAAATTATGTATTCTTTCAGGAGGTAAATTTATGCTATATGCCTAAAGGATTTTCCCTTTGTACTGTATATATGGATAGCAGAAGATCTTAAAAGGACATGGAGAATATGCAAGATTTCTTTTTTACAATCACTTTTTTATTTTTATCTTTTTTTTTCTGTAAAGATACGTACTACTTGTATTATTCAGGTCATGTTCTACACTTCTGATTTACCTTCTTGGCAGCCTGATGTTGCCCACTCATCCACACTGCTGTCCTTTCTATCTTGCCAGCTCTTTTGCCTTTGTTTTATATGTTTTTCTTGTGTGACTCACATCCCCTTTGCATTGTACCTGCTTGCTGTGCATACAGGATGAGCTGGTTGGAATAGTGCCCTTCTCTGCGCAGTGTGTCCAGCAAGCTGCAGGCTTGAATCAGCTCTTGAGCTTGTCTGCCCTGTCAAAGTTCAAAGGGGCTTTTAGCTGTTTGGCTTTGCAAGAGTTACCAGAACTGACCAGTTTAATCTATCCTAAATTCTTTCTTTTATTGTTCTCTCTTTTCCTAGCAGTACACACATAAGAAAAAATAACTGTCTTTTCCTCCTACCTTAAAAGCCAGGGGATTGAAAAGATGTATTTTTGTGTAACTCTGTGTTTCTGTCTTTTCCCTTAAACTGCTGCTCAGAGGGCTTTATAATTACTTCCTTTTGATTTGGGTCCCCAGTTTGTCCTGGGATAAAGCATTAAACAATTGCAAGTTGTCTCGGTAGCACATAGCTCAGTCTTCTACTTTGGCAGTGACTTGGAGAAGAAGGTATTTAGCTTAGTGCTGACAGTGTTGGCAGAAAAATACAGTGTTTTACCATTAACTGTCCGATGGAAGTACTAAAACCCAGCTCTGCAGGGCGAGAAACCAGTTCCATCCTGAGGCAGGAGCAGGGTGATGCCTCAGGTTTTAGCTTCACTATTTTTCAGATTCTGTACTGCTTTAGTGTGTAATTCTGAGCTTCATATTAGGGCACAGTAAGCTCTTCTACTGAAGGAGTGAAGGCTGGAACAGAGACTAGACAGAGCTGAAGAATAAAGTAGGTATTTAGTAGGAGGCCTCAATGGATCTACCTTGGACAGCACAAGAGCCCAGTCAGGGCTGCACCCCAGGTGAACCCAAAAATTGGTGACAAAATGGACGACGGGTCATGGGGTCTCACACTTTTATAAGTTCTGGTCCATTAGAATATTGGAGCTAATTGTCCAATTACAGCTTTACCCCTTGAAGTCCCATCCTTCTTGTTTTTCTCTCTTCAGTCCACCATTGTTTATGCTCTTGGGCCTGCGATTCAGATCGGTTGTCCTTGGTCCCCAGCTAGAGAAGGAATTGTTTTGTCTGCCTACTCCGTGAAGAGAGCTTACTATCCCCTAATATGAAGCTCAAAACTACACACTAAAGCAGCACAGAATCTGAAAACCATAAAAGCTGAAATCTGAGGCATCAAGGGGAGAAGGAAGGCAGAGAGGCCCTGGCTTTGTCCCCCTGCCAGAGAGGCAAAGGAGGGAGGTGTTATTGCTTCTGTAACCTGGGGACAAAAGGTGATGGTTTGATGGGACTGGAAATGTATGAAGTAAAGAGGAGAACTTAAGTACAAGTAGAGGGGGAGATACCCCTGGGTTAAACAGAGCAAAAAGGGGTTTCATGAGAGAGGCAATATGCAAGGAAATCCAAATAGAGCATCTGTTAGCAGCAAGACACAGGAATGCACATTGCTCTATCAAGCTAATTTTCAGCAGGTGTATTTGCTCTGCAGTGACTTGTTCAATCTCAGTACTCAAATTTTAGCTTCAAATTTTTGAGAGCTAATTTTAAACAGCTAGCACATGCTTTTTCATTATCTTTTAATACAGATTTCTTTGCTTCCTGCTTCTTGAATTCACATCTAGTATCTGAATTCTTATTTCTTTTCTCTATAATCATGGGTTTGAAATTAGAGGAAACAGCAGCTCATGAAAAATCATGTATGTTACTCCAAGTCCTGGAGCCCCATGAGCAATGTGGTTTGTAAATGCACACAAACTGACTTTATTGTGTGGTTGTTCTCTTCCCCTTCCTTCTCTCTGGAGCCCTTTCATTCTCTTGTAACCTCCTGGTTGTATTGCTCCCTGTTCAGCCTGGTGCCTGCATGGCAGCAGCAGTGGCTGAGGCAGTGATTGATGTGGGAGCCAAATTGCTGGACACAGTCAGTGAGTGTTTCATGGAGCAGTGAGTCTGCAAACCAGAAGAGGGAGAAACAGTTTTGTATGTGCTTCTGGCCATTGTGTGCAGGATCTGGTTCCAAGTGTTACTGTCATTCTGTAAAATGTATTTACATTTCTTCCAGGACCATCTACCTCCATCTCTGAAAATTCCCTGCTTTGGGGGTTTTGTTTTTCTAAAGAAAATAACTTCAAAACCATATTATAAATTGTCTTTAAAAGGAAAATCCTTGTAAGTGGCAAGGAAACTACTTGAAGATGCTATGTGGGAGTGTTGGAGGAAATGCATGCACCTATGAAAGATACTAAGTCCAAAAATAAACTGGCATGGCATAGTTAAACAGCAGGGTAAAAGGTGGTTGCACAAAGCAGTTTTCTCCATTTTTTTAAAAGTTAAGTTTTGTCTGCAAGAGCAAAATGCAAAGCTTAATAAATTTCTGGGAGTATAAGGTAAGAATGCATACATTCAGCTAAGAAAGATGTTTGAGGAACAATTTGCAGGAGGTATAGAATTAATCTTTTTGAAACACACTGTGAACAAGAAGCCTGCTGGAGAATGCATAGGGCTAATAGATGATCTCTCCTTCTATTTTCTAGAAATAAAGCTCTATCAAAAAAGAAGCTGTTGTCTTACCTCTTGTATCCAAGTTCATTTTAGAGCTTGAAGAAGTTCTGAACTGGAACCTTTCTTAATGGAGGATATATCAAAGGATCTCTCTTCAAACTGAAGTGTTGGTAGAAGCGATTATGGAACAAGCTTAAAAAGAAAAAGAAGGGATGAAAAAGAAGAGACATAAACCAGATGGTATTTAAAAGTGCCAGTTTCCAGAACTAGATAGTATTGAGAAGAGCTCAGGAATTAAGCAACCAAACTAGTAAATATAGATGTGACCCTCTGCATAAAACTTGGCATTTGAACAATTTGAAAGCAATTTTTAAGGACATCTACTACTTAACAATAAGCATTGTAGCAGCCACAGGGCCTGCAAGGCCTCCCTGGTGGTCAGCTGTCTAAGATAAGAAATGCCTGGTCATGATGGCTGGACCAAGAAGCCCCTCTTGCACCTCACACCCTCGTTATCTCTCTGTAAGACCATAGGTCATATCCACCTCCACCCTTACTATTGGACTGTTTCCCAAAACCCACATACCCCATATAAACCCCTACCTCTGGCCAGTTTGGCAGAAGGGCTGTCCCTGTCACCCTTTGCAGAAGCTGCCAATAAAGACACCTCTGTGGAACCGCATACAGCTCTTCTCCTCCCTCTACTGCATCTGCCAAGGTGTTTAACCAAAGAGCTGAATTCACCAAAGAGCTGATCTCACTTGAGAGCTGATCTGCTTGCTAAGATTGCATGTGGCTGGGAGCCTGCCTGTGGGACCTGGGCAGGTTGTGCTTCACTGACCTCCGCTATCTGAACACCTGTGGCAGCTGGCGTGGGATAGACCCCGAGAACCCTCACTGTAATAAATAAAGCTTAGCATCTGCAATGGAAAAGCTAGGAGAAATTATTATAAGAAGTAGAATTAGCAGATAGTTGCCTAGTACAGCACGGTGGGAAGCCCGCATGACTTTTGTAATAGAAAGTCATGCCTGAATAATGTTGTAGTATGTAGAAAGGGGTCAAAAACATGTCTACAAGGGAAGTTGAGTGGTTGTAGTATGCTTCAGATAAAAATGGTAACCATATTTATCTTTGTGTGGTTTTTTCCTGCTCTCAAACCTTTTTGTGGTCACAATCTTAAGAAAAGATTCCAAATGAAGAATTAAAAATTTATTCTTAGATCTTATAATACACTTTTCTTGCAGCATTTAAGATTAGTCTTTTCGATCTGGAATGCCATTCTGAGAAGAAGAATCTCTTAAATGAGGGGTTCAGCTACAGCATCTTGTTACTGAAAAGCTCTTAGACCAGGTTCAGCCTTTTTAAAAATTTTATTCAGAACTGATTAATGGCCTACACACTTCAACAATAATATGCTCTCAGTCACTGTTCATGCTTTAAGACAATGTTGCAAAGATGTAACTGAAAGTTGGACAGTAAGCCAGGTGTCTCATTTGGGGCTTTTAGGTGTGGAACTCAGGCTGGTTGTATTAAAAGAAGTTTCATATCTGAGCTGCTCTCACTTATTTTTTTTTTTTTTGGGTGGTTTCGTTGGTTTTTTTTTTTTTTTTTTTTTTTTTTTTTTTTTGTGGTTTTTTTGGTGGGGTTTTTTTGTGTTTTTTTGGGGGGGGTTTTTGTTTGGTTTTTTTTTTTTTTTTGTTTTTTTGAGTGGTTTTTTTTTTTTTGCTATTACTGGCAATGAGGCTTTAAGTGTTTCTATTGTACACTGAAGCCACGATGTTAGACTTGATTGTCCAAAATCTAAGTGAAATTCAGTGTTTGAAAATTGAACCCTGGGTGACAAATGATTAATTTGTTTATTGGCTTATTTGTTTATTGTGACTTGGAAGATACAGAAAAAGGTGACAAATTCAGTTGAAGAAGTTGATCATCAGATACACCTAGGTTAGGAAAAGTTGGGAGAAAAAGTTAAGGATAATGGCATGGTTAGAAATACGGGAAACCTCAAGACAGGAATTCTGAATTTGACATGGGAATGAAAAGATTTGGAAGGCATAGAGGAAGCATCCTTTTTTCAGGCTTGTGTGAGGGAGGACTGGTGGAGAAAAAAAAGACATGGAATACACTGCGTTGTAACCTTAGGTGGACTGCAGTGGTGGAATCAGAGCAAATGTCAGTAAGGCTGTGGGTTTTTCTGAGAGACTGGAGCCTTTCAGAACTGAGTGTGAGTGGAGAGGAGAAACTGAAGGATATCTGTAGTTTGGCAGTGAAGTGTAATGGAGACTGTTGGAACTGCTCTTCCCAGCTTTTAAAACTCTCAGTAGGTGAGCCTAGTATATTTTTCTGGGTTTTGGAAACAACTCAAATCCTTGAACTCTTAGCAGTTGCCTATTTAAAACTTGTACATTAAGGGACTCCTTGTAGTATAGTGATCATTTTGAGAATCATTGATAGAGAAGCAGTTTATAAATAATAGAAGTGAAATCCTTGTAACTTGCCTGAATAAAACACACACTCTTGAGGTAAGGAGACAAGAAGTTTCCACATGCCCCAATTTTTTCATGCCTTTACAGGTACTTGGTTTATCACATCATCTTCAAGTTTCTTGGGCTTAATTGCCCATATAGCACTCAGACTCAGACTCATGCAGACACTTGCACTGCAATAGATGGATTATAAATCCATTGAATCACAGTAATCATCATGGAGTACAGTAAACTTCGTGTGAAGTTTCTGTGAGCTGCATGTATATGCACCTTTTAATCCTTTCCATAATGAAAAGGCATTTTTGGCTTGATGAGATGTCGGAATGGAAAGTACTTGCGCATAAAAAGATGTGCTTAGATACATCTGCTATGGTAAATCCCTTTCAGCTGAAGTTCTGAATCTGCAAATTCTGACAGCTTTTTATTTAGTGGTACAGCTGTTAGCACAGGTACATATGGTAGCAATGCTTAGAAATACTACCTGTGAGTTATTAAATATGTATAAAGCAAAAAAAATCCTTTACATTCATTTGGCATTTTTAAGATAAACCACACTGCCTCTTGAAAATGTAATTTTAAATCTTCAACTACAAGCCTTTTTAAAAAATGATGGATTTTTTTTCCTTCAGAAATACAACTTAGGACTGTGAATCAGACAGTGCATTTAGTTGGAATTACTTTCTATATGCATCCATATTTCTGTTATTATATTTAGCATAGGGACTGAATTTTTCAATCCCTGAATCTAAAGACTTTGTTAAAACAAATACAGCAAACTTGACCACATAAACCCAGGAAAACCTCAGGCCTGAAGGAGAGTTAGTTACAAGGCTGGAAAATAAATTACTGCTTGCTTCACGTCATTCAAGTGTGCTGGCTTTTCCTTAGTCCTTCTTTCAAACCCTGTTCATTCTTCCCTCTCAGTGGTTCCCCAGCTTAAGACAATTTGCATTTTCCATATTGAGATTTTTCCTCGGAGTCCCTGAGAAAATATCCTTACTCAGTCACCTTTTGATGCTTGACTGTGGTTCTGCTTTCTGAAGCTGTCAAGAGCACTGTCAGTCTTAGCTGCCCTGTAGCTTCCCTACTTGCCATCTGTCCCTATCTGTCACATGTGTGCTTCTTTACTATATTTTTAATGGCTGAGTGCTCAGTGTTTAGGGAAGACATCTCCTTTCTTTGCCATCTCATTCCCGAAAACGCCTGGTTTAGTCTTTGCCACATGGCATTTTACGAATTGCAGGGAATTTTATGGTGTACTGTAAACTGTAACCTTACGAAATAGTGAAAACATCAGATTCTGTAAGGGATGAACATGAACTTGTGTGGTTTTAGCATAATACTAAGTGTGAATACGCCATGCTTCTGTTTTCCTGCGTGCTTGCTGCAGAGGCTTCTGCTCGACCATTTATGTTAGTTGCATGCAGGAAAATAATGTTTGTTTACTCTCAGTATTCCCCCAATGACTTCACATTCTTTACAGCTATTAAGTGACCTTTTTTTTCCCTTTGTGACTTTGATCAGAGCAATCAAGGTGGTATATTATTGTAATTATGTCGGCTCATATTCCTTTGCACCCTTGATGTCGTTCCTGTATATAGATGTGGATATATTTTAGAAAGAAGAGGTAAAAAAGTATATTGTGGGGAAGAACTTGTTACAAAAAAATGTCCTTAATGTTTTGGAAGTGCGTAGGAAGAAGTTTTAAGCTAATGACACCTCATTCAGTTTTTTTTTCTGTTGAAAGTAGGTCAAGACTGATTTTGGCCCTATTAAAATCAGAGTAGATTATTATTTTCTTATTTAACAGTGTCTGGCTCCTGAGTGTAGAGAAGGGAGTGGGGAGAAGGGGCCAAGGTACTTCTCTGTTCCCCTCTCTAGAGGCAGGATTTAGTAGTAATGTTCAGATACTCTTTGGTACTGCATGCCTCTCAGGCTGAAGTGCCTGTGGGGAGAGCAGCAAAGGAGAGGCAGATGGAAAAGCAGCTCCAGAGCTTCAGTGATGGTACAGGGCTTCCTTGTGCTTCCTAGGAACTTAGGTGAGGAATCCCTTGTTTTATTTCCTTTTCTCCACTGCAGTATGTACCACCATCATTAATGACTGCTTTGGATGTAAATAATAATGGCATAATGACACTATAAAACTTTTTTATTTGTCATGAATAGAAGCAAATTTTGTAACTGCAGCTGATGGTATGAATGTCTAACACTTCTTCAACAACTTCTTTTCTGTTAAATTTCTTGTGGAATTGATAAAATGTGCAATTAACTGATATGCTTAGTGGGTGTAAACTTAATTACATCATACTCTACTTACACAGAACCTACATGCAGATTAACATCCCATTTTATTGTGGGACTTGAGACTTCATTTTGGTTAAGCTTGAGAATGATTCTCTTCTTGCAGATTAGCCTTACTATAGGTTATTTGATGTTCATTTTTGAAGACACACCTAGGCATATCATCTTGATGGAAAGAGAACTGCAATTACCAACGTATTTTAGAATAACTATCTTAACACATTTGCTTGCTATTCAGAGAGTAGTTTTTCAGTGCTGACTACTTGAGAAAAACAAAAATTCTGATTTATATGGATTTAAGAGCCTTTTATGTTTATAGACATGGGTAAACGAAACTCTGAAGTTCATCTGTTCTAATTTAGGAAATGCTAAATGTGTCTTTTTGTTATTGTGTAGCCTGTAGGCAAACTGTTCCCCCAGCGCACACAGAGTTTTATTTACAATTGCATAAGCGTCCCTGGTGCATGCTTTGGCAATTCAGTCACATATGTTGGGCAGTCCTATCAAATAATATATCCTGCATTTGCATCTTCTGGCTGTTGGATGAAAGGGAAGGGGAAAAATGTTTTCCTTAAAAGACAGTGGTTTATTGGTTTGTTTGTTTTCATTTTAGGCACTTCTTACAGTAGCAGAGAATGCTAGTGTCCACAGTTGCATAAGATTTAAAGTCATGATGTCAGCAGCATCTTTGTTTCAGAAGATGGAATGAATGCTTATCTATAGCTTCCCATATTCCTGTGCTATTGAGAAACAGCAATAAATAGGGAGGTCAGCTCAATAGCTTATTGCTTGTTTCCACTGATCTCAGTATTTCAGACTGCTTGACTCAAATGCTTCCTCTGGAACCAGTCCCACTAACTAAACTTACAGTTTGTACTACAGAGATTCAGAGGCCACCCTGAGATCTCCACAAGTGACAGCAGTGAAAGAAAACTTTTCTCAAATAGAGAAGTGTGGAGGTTTCCTTAATACAATATCAGGTATACTCACTTTCTAGTACAAATCTTCATCGAGTGATCCAGAAATAATTTGCCAGTTAATCAAAATGACTTGCTTACTTTTAAGAAACGATCTGTTTGTCTCTCCCTTCTTAAAAAACTCAGCTAGGTAGTTCAGAGATATCACAGAACCACAGACTTCAGATTATTTGATAACTCTTTCAGAACTTTATTCTTTCAAGTAAGATCTGAAATGATGAGCTGTTTTGATATTTACAGTTTTTGAGGCAGTGTTATCTGTCGTTTAAGATGTTTTGTGGAGTTGCCAAGTGGAAGCTGGCAGTGTTAGATTGCTTTCAGTATTTCACTAAAATAGGAAGTGGCTCAGATTTCTCTGACTTTCAGGTGATACTAACAGCAAGATAATCTTTAACAAATAAGAGCGTGGCATACGAGGGACTTTTGGCCCCAATGCCACTGTTTGAAATCTATTAAAATTCTTCCTTATCTGAAATTGTGAGTGCTTCAATCTACCCAGAATGATTTTTTTTTTTTTTTTTAATATTTGGACCAAAATCTTCTGCCCTCTCCAATACAGTAATTTCTGTAAGAGACAAACATGGTGAACAGGAAGGGAGCTTAGTCAATCTTTTATTTGCATTGCAAAGCAAGGATAATGGTATTTTGTTTGAGTGCTACAGATTTCAGATAGTTGTTTTTTTCTTTTTTTTTAATATTCACTATAATACTCCAGGTTAATTTTTTTCTTATCTGATAATTGTAAAATAGGGAACAGTATTCTGCTGGAATGGCATAACTGGAATTTCACATGAAATGCTGTATCCTTCTACAATTTTTTTTTATTTGAATCACTAATTTTTCAGAGGAAGGTTTGCATCTGCTATTCAAAGGTCTAGTTGATTTATAATAGCAGTAATTATTTTCTTCTTGTAGATAATTGTGTAAAACATGTTTGATCTATTTTTTAAACTAGCTGTCAGATCACTTTCTTCTGTTCTCTGTGGCTGGACATTATTTATGGAGTACAGCAGGAAGTAAATCACTGTTGAGCTACTGGCTTATGAGATAGCTTTTCTGAAATTTTAAGGATTATAAAAAGCAAAATATTGAACAGTCGTTTGTTGCTGTTGTTGGTGTTGTTTTTTTTTTTTTATTTTTTTTTTTTTATGCAGTATGAACTAATGTTCATGGTAATGTGCTCTTTTGACCACAAAGAATAATAGCATTATGATTTCAAGAACTAATAATTTTCAGTACCGATGTTTATGGAAATGAATAGACATCTTCAGATTTGCATTAAAGGTCAGAAAGATTGTTTGTTGAAGATAGGCAGTGAGAGTGAGTAGTTATTGCCCTTAAAATCAGCACTGATTTTCACAGTTGCAGTAATGTTTAGCCTTTTTTAAAAATACTTATTTGTCATTGTTTTGCATTACTAAGGAAGCCAGCTTTACAATATACCTGTGCCTCGATGATGACTGTGAGGGGAAATTATGCTTTGAATGCGTAGGTTTTCAGAAAGTGGTATGCATTTTGTATGTGGAATGAGTCAGGTGTACTTGCTCACTGATAATGGTCTGTTACACATAACTTTTTATAAGTATAAAGGCATTTGAGAGATTGAGAGCGTACAGCAGAATGTACGTCAGGGGAAAACAGAGTCAATCACTTAAGAGAAGAGAATAAACTAAATAATGGAAGCATCAAGCATGGAAGAAAATCTGACTGTATGAGATCAAAACCAAATAGCTTGAAGAATTGAGGATAATAATGGAATTGCTAACTTTTTCAAACTAATATTCTTTCAGTGACTAAAAATTGTGGGTGCCAAACTTCAAGGAGGGACTCAATTTTCGGAGCTGAAGGCAGGCATTGGCTGTATAAACATTGTGGAGAGGCTTTTTGTTTAATATATTCCCCACATCCCTTAGCTGGTAGTTCTGGTTTCCTTAGAGGGTACAGTAAGCACTTAGAACTGGCTGGTGGGCGAGATGAAGGTGCAGATATATCTAGACCTGCTGTATTTCCAAGAAAAACCTGGAGACTGAGGAAGAGGGGATGTTACCTTAGGATGCCTGAAACAGAACTGGTTGCCTGCATTTGAACTACTGTATCTTATTTGACCCTGAATGTCTTCTAAGAACCACTGGGTTGAGTAAAAATGACTTTGCATGCCCAGTTGCACTTTTGAAGTGGTCTTAAATATTAATAGTAGTATATATGTAGGCAGAGAAATGATTGTTCTTCTAGTCCATCCTCAAAAGTTCAGCTTGGTGGATTTTCTAGGACTGTATTCATTTCTACATACATATTCATATGTACAGGGTGTATATTACTGATGCCTCATGATTTCAAGGTCACATTATACATCCAACATGTGTGATTTAACTACAGACATTGAATTCAGAATTCCATGTCTTTTGTGGCATCTATAGTAATTTCTTTTTTAAAAAAATATCTTTGATGTATTTTGGAAAAGTTGAAATATGGCCAGAAGGAAAGGAACTGCCTAAGAAGCAGAATTGTGTGTTTCAACATTTTGAAATCAGTTTCTCTGTTTATACCGCAAGTGCCTTACCAGTAGAGGCTGCATCTGTCTCTGTGGAGAATCACAGGCACACTGAGTTTAGTTTTGTACACATCTGTAAGTACATAACTGTTCCTCAGGCAAAGTGCTTGTTTTCCTTTCATGCTGGATCATTACAGTAGTGTGAATGTTTGCATATGCAAATTAATTGAAGCCTAATGCGTTCAAACAGGAACCCTTAATAAAAGTCTGTTTTTATAGGTAACATTTGAGGATTTTTTAAATGAAAGAATAAAAGTGTTGATAAAAGTGGAATAATACAATGATCAGTATTTTTATGTCTTCTTCCTGCTTGAATAGTAATATAATGAATTATATGGGGTGATCCAAGATGTTTCTAAATTCATTGGTAATCTGCTTTGATGATAGAAAGACAGCGGTGTTAATTATAAATTAGCTTTTTAAATTGACATCTTGCTTAAGAAATACCATAATTTAGGTGGTATGTTTTTAATTTACCCCTTTGTCTCCTTGTGCACAGGCACTATGATACAATCTCTGGCTGCATAATCACTTGTATATTTCTCTCTGCTCCCTCGACACCCCCCCCTCCCCAATCCTGTCTCATTCAGTGAAGAGGATAGAGGATACTCACTTCCTAAGACATTAATCAATATTTTATCTTAGCCTGGTTGTTCATTTTGAGTCCCAGGCTCTGTTTACTAGAGGCTGTTAGTTTCTATTTTGTGGATTTTTCTGTGGTTCTCATTGCCACAGTGTACGTCAGAAAAAAAAATTCAACACCCTAGTAAGGTCAAGAGATGATCTGGTAAGTGTAAGAATATAGAATAACAGAGCCATGAAATGTTTTGGGTTAGAATGGATTTTGAGAGATCACCTAGTCCAACCCCCTGCCATGGACAGGGTCACCTTCTACTAGATGAGGTTGCTCAAAGCCCCTTCCAGCCTGACTGTGAACCTTTCAAGGGATGGACCTTCCACCTCTCTGGGCAGCCTGTTCCCTTGTGACACCTGTGATGTCTCACCACCCTCATTACTTCAAATCCACTCTAAATCTACCCTCTTTTGGTTAAAACTATTACCTCTTGTTCTGTTGCTACTGCATCACTAGTGCTGGTAAAAAGGCTCTCACCACCTTTCTTTTAAGTCCCTGTTAAATTTTGAAAGCCTGCAATAAGGTCTCCCTGTGGCCTTCTCTTCTCCAGGCTGAACAACCCCAGTTCTCCCAGCTTTTCCTGACAGAAGAGGTGCTCCAGCCCTCTGATCACTTTTGTGCCCTCCTCTGGGGTCACTCCACCATGTCCTTTTGCTGAGAGTCCCAAAGCTGGATGCAATGCCCAGGTGGGGTCTCACAAGGAGAAGAATCACTTCCCTTGGCCTGTTGGACAGGTTCTTTTTATGCAGGCCAAGAGACAGGTGCCTTTCTGGGCTGCAACACAGTGCTGGCTCTTGTCCAGCTTCTCATCTACCAGTATCCCCAAGTCCTTCTCTGCAGGGCTGCTTACAATTCAGTTGGAAGATTAAAAGGAAAAAATCCTGTGTTTTAGTATTTGACCCCTTACTTTGCAGCTTCTTGCTTAGGTTGGCATAGGAAAGTGTTTTATTAGCCACTTGGAGAACTGCCAAACAGAAGACTGCAGCATCTGTCTTTTTAAGATGCTGTTTCGGATTGCCTCTGTAGTTGCAGATCCACAGGAGAAGATTTAGTCTTTTACTCCAATTAAATCACAGACAGATTGAAAGAAGAAAAGGTGGTTAAGCAAAAGAACTTTGGAGCAGGAAGGCAAGAGAAATAAAAAGCACCACATTCCACACTGAGAATCTCTGGCCTAGTTCAACTGATTTATCCCTAGGGTGGATCTTTCCTAATCAATGACTAGGGAAAGGATTCTTTGAAAATCATGGAAGATGTTCCTAAAGTATGGATGCACTCAGATTTAGGTGTGTGCAAGAAAACTTACTGGCAGAAATAAAATCTTAAAAACCTTAATAAAGTTTCTTGTTAATTTTATATTTAAGCAAACTTCCTTTGTCCTGATTTTGTCCCTAGTCAGAGCACTTCTTCCAGCAGCCAGCTGGTGAAAAGTTGTGAGCACAATATGTGGAGTGCTTTAGCATCTTTAAGTCTGAAAGCTGCAATTATAATAGAAAAGATGTGAAGAGGAATTATATGATGGCATTCCCCTCTTTTATCAGTAGGGTGAGAAACCTTTGATAGGTGTACTGGTCTGTGTGTTTCTGTTTCTCTGCTAGTGTGTGATGCTGTAATGACAGCTCTGCAGGGGGAGCTGATGTGACAGCCACAAAAAAAAGAAAAAAAAAAAAAGAAAAAAAAAAAAGAAGCCCTCTCAAGCCAGAGTATACTCATGGGTACTTTGTTTCAATACAGCTTTTCTATAATTGAAAATTAAAGATGCTACTAAGTTCTAGATGCCTTAAGGGACTGTTCACATCTATCAGCTCTGATTTTTCAAACTTTATCATGTTTGCATGAGTACTCATAGGCAAATTCCTGACATCCGAGTGATCTTCTATGAAAGGTCCCATTTAATATCTTAAAGATTTCAAGCATTTCAATTACAAGCAGAGTTTTTAAAATTTATCTTTCTCTTGGAATAATACCCAAGTGATTTCACAGAAACTTTTCCCTTACACTACTTCTTATACATCTATGTCTCATTTTGTTTATCTATTAGTGTTCTGCAGAATATCTCCTAAGCCTTATACAGACAGTGAACAAGATAAGTTTTAGCTTTATTGGCAAAAGCTTGACAAAACTTATTAGCAAATGATAATGGGTTACGATAGGAGTCATTTAGCCATACTCTATAACCCATTTGTCCTCTCATAATAAAATACTGAAAGAAATTCAGTGGTTTGAAGAAACTTGTCTTTGAACTCTTTGGGTCCAAATTATTACAACCTGCAGTTAAAAGAGGTTCCTAGCAATGCTTCATTTTCAAATCAGAAGTGGGAACCTCCTGTTCTAGACTTTACTTACTGTATGCTCCCTGCCCGGTTTTACTGTATGCTATTAAAAATACTGCTACTAACTACTTAAAGGAATGAAAGTAATCAGTATTGGAATAAATGAGTAACCCTTGCAAATGGATACTCTAGTAAAGATCCAGTCTGTATCTTGCATCTGTATCTTGCATGAGAGACCTCTCTGTGTATATTAGATTCCTGGTGATGGATTTAAGTCTAGTTGGGATGTTCTTCTCAAGGTAATATTGGATCAAAGTATGTTTTCTTCCAAAAACTGTTGGAAGTCCTATATTGGTGTACTGTCAGTGGCTGAAGCAAGTTGTATATACTAGTTTAACCAGGATGTCTTTTACCTTACCTCATGCACAACTAGAAAACATGCAAAAGAGAAGTGTTAGCCTTAAGTGTTCTGAAAAGTAAGAAAAATATTTCTTAGATATGTGAATCTGTTAAACCTGTTCAACAATTGAGCCAGTTTAGCAATCGTAAATTTTGTGGTGGTTCTTTGCTTCCAAATACTAGGTTGAACCATTTACTCTCGTCAGACAGAGCTGAATATAATAAGTCTTTGACCTGTTCAAAGGATAATTACTATTTCAAAATTTTATTTATGTTTCCAGGAAATTGTTCTGTTACCTCCCTTTTCTCCATGCCGTGGTACACAGTAGTTAGTTCTCTTGCCACTCTTCATGTTTTAGCCCCTTGTTGCCTGTTGTGGTACAGAGGTAATGAGAGTATGCTGTTTGAAGGAGTGAAGAAAATTGCAGAAATCAGTACACTCTCCACAGCCTTTCCCAAGCTGGTATGGTGTGTCTCTTTTGAGGGCTTTGTTGTGCTTGAAAAATAATATATTGTCATATATAATGACTCTTCATCTCTTGGCTCTTTTGCATTTTAAAGAGTTATGTTGTATTTCTTAGTTTTATACTTCACCAGCAAGAGTGTTTTCTTTTTGGCAGTTTTCAAGAGGTTCTTGTCTTTGATTAGAAGTTGTGTGAATAACAGCATACAGTTTATTTCTTGTCTGATGGAAATGTTGTTAGTAATCACTTACAACATTGTTATCTTGTATTTGTAACTTTTTATTATTCCCATGAGAATATTGCAGTTATTATGGAAAGGCTTATTCAGAGATAAAAACATTTTCGAATTTGTATTGCAGAAAATACTTGCAGTGTTATCACAACACTCCAAGTTGTGTGTATTCCACAAGTACATCTGACAGAGCACTAACCCTTAGCTTCTTGAAAACAAATTCTCCAGCTGTAAATTTCACTGCAGTTTGCATGGAGACTTCAGTGTAGCTTACAAAGATGGAAATGCCTCTTTCAGTGTTCTTAGTATGTTTTCTGTGGCTTAAAAAATTTCCTTGGTATTGTGAGAGGAAAAAAAAAAGAGTAAATTATTTACCTTAGGCATTGTTCCCTTTGAAACCAGCCTCTTGAAAAACAGATGACAAAGTCATGGAAAGAAAATTCATCCGGAGCCATTCAAAGGTGCCAGAAGTACTTAAGGCACTTGTCTGGCAGAATCATTGAATGCTGGGTTTTCAGGGAAGGCATTTTTATCAACAAGCCACATTTGCCTTGTTTTCTACACACCTGTGTAGCCCAAGCTGTGTCTCCAATTGCTGAGTCTCCAGTAAGACCACCAATTCTTATATTATCACTATAGTTACTTTTAAAATTTGATTTAAATTAAATTGAATTTAAACACATAAAGCTATTTAAGAGGCACTTTCTTTACATAAAATGCATGGGAAAGCAATTTGACAAAATAATCTTCTGGTATGTCTTTTGCCTTTAGTACATTTTAGACTGCTTTGTTATAAATTAAAATGAAAATGGGAGATTATTGTATTAGCAGTCAGCTTTGTATCAATATTGAAGTCCATTTCTGGTGGAATTGACATTACCAAATGGAATAGTGTTTGTTTTTTTTTTTTTTTAAATAATCTTGATGGGAAGTGAATTAACTCATAGGGCAATAAAGTGAGAACACTTTAATATTTAAAAAATGCTTTTGGAATTAAAGCTTAGAAGGTATTCCAAATGTTCTGTCTGTTCTGTCTGTTTTATGTAGCTGTTGTATTTCTGTCACTTAGGTAGCCTGCTGAAGGCTTAAACAAAATTGGAGCAAGTGGTCTTTTTGAATGCTTCTGATTCAGTGTAATATTAATCAAAATGACTTGGCAACTCTTTAGATGTTACCAGTACAAAAGGCAGATTCTGTTTGCCAGTGTTGTGAATGGTTGGTCAGTGCCTTTTCTTACACTTTAAAGCATATAAGTAATTAAAATTATTATACAAAATTGGTCCTTCTGGGAATTTATTGTTAAAATGTTAGCCAAACTTTAACGTTACCTGTGTACATTGTAATAATGGAGAAAGAAAGTTGCAAAAGAACCTTCACATTGATCTGTCTCTTTTCTTTTAAAGTTTTGACTTTCATTTTGGATATATGAATGTTGAACCATGCATAAGCATGTGAATGTACTCTGCAAGTCTGTCTGCTCTACAGTGTGATTTTTTTATGTTTCTTCATTCTGTAGTTTGATTTTTCAGACCTTATCACGTGTGCTTCTGTGCCCAATTTAGTATTAGATCTTGAAAAATTGTACAAAATGGTAAGAAAGTGGGAAGAATTGCCCCCTAAAACATAATAAAACAAAACAAATCCCCAAATGAACCCAAACCTTCCTTCTACTTTATTGATAAAAAATCAAAATGTTTAACCCCCCTGGACTAGTATAGTGTTTTTTGCATGTGAATTACAGCATTGCTTTCTTAAGGCAGAGTAGTAAAAAAAGTACATTTTAGAATCCCAAAGATTTGTTTGAATCATATAGTAAGAATTCCTTGTGTGTAGCAGAACTGTAAAGCTTATTCTTTGTGATGAAATGGTTTAATATCTGCTCTGAATCTGCCATGTGTAGCTTCTGAAAAAAATTATGTGCCATTTAAAAATTTCTAGTTGGAGGATTATTGAAATATGGCAGGCTTTTATTTGAAGGATATTATAAATTAATGTTATGAATAAGCATATAGAGAGTAAGATTAATCAAAACTCTTCATGCCCACAGCAATTTATTATAGTAGTCAATGTCTCTCAAACTGTTGTCTAATTAATACTTTAGTTCTACAAGGTGTTAATTCAGATCCTTGAAATGTTAAGGATTCTGTTAGAGAAGTCTTTGGAAGATCTCATTAAGTGGCTTGTTCTGTAATAAAATACCCATCACAGGAGAAGCTTTTCTGGTTTTATCCTGCAGTGTCTTCATATATTGATTGGCATGCTCTGTCAAATATAACTAGCATAAATTCAAGGCACTGGTAAATGTGGAAAGGAAAAGCTGATGCTTTGCTGCTTTGTCCACACCCCTCAGTCATACAGCTGTGGGGGAACAACTCACTTCATGGCAGTAAGGAGAGTTTGGTAGTGACTGGGCTGCAGGACCAATTCAGCCATTTCTGGAAATGTGGTCTTGCAAAGAAAAGGTTTTTTTCTTTGTTTCTAAAATGTCTAAAATGAAGGAAATTGATAAAGGGGTTATTATGGAACTAGGTATGTGGTGCAGGATGTGGTGCAGGATATCTCTCTATTTTAATCTCTAAAAAGTATGTGCTGTGGTTAAGCACATTCTATCTTTACTGTCTTCAAGGAGACCTTGCAGGCATTCACATGGATGGTAGTCCTGTGAGCTACTTTAAAAGGAGTATGAAACTACAGCTGGAGACTTCCAGCCAAGATAAACTGGCACTTCCTCAAAAAAAGTCACTTCTCTCTTGTCTCAGTTACTGTGCTAATGCATGTTTCTCCTTGTCCAGCCTTTCTCAACCCCAAAACTCATGTGGCTGTAAATTGAATTGTTTTGGAAATCTGTCTCAAATAAAATTAGCTATATTTACATTTGTGCAGCTGCATAGAGAAGGAAGACAGCTTGAGGATAACAACTGGGGCTAGGAGGGCTGAGACTGTTGATTCTTCTGCCAGCTTGATTAGTGCTGTGGGTTACAATCAATCAGTTGAGCTTAGCAGTTGTAGAAATATCCCACACAGTTGCAGCTTTAGATTATGTTCAGATCATATTTGATGTGAAATTTTGCCTCTGTCGTGGTTCACCATTTGCTGTCACGATCTTCAGTTAGGATTCACAGTTTTCACAGGTGATGTTTTCCAGCAGGGAAGAAGTATGCATGTGGAAACACCAGGCATACAGTCCTAAGGAGTCAAAAAGCATTAGAGAAATCACTCATTCTTGAAAATTTTTGGCTAATCTTCTCCTTCACCAAGAGGAATCAGACGCAAAAATTCCAATGGAAAAAAAAAAAGCTTGCACTCTTTTTAACTCTTTAACTCTTTTAAGAGAACATAAAGGCTGTGTTGGCTTTGGAGCTTTAAGTTTAATAGGTGGCAGTATAAATCAACTTTGGAACCAGAAAAAAAGTCAGATTTACTTAATACCCAAAGATTTTTTGCTGTTTCTTCTTTGTTGTTTTGTGGGATTTTTTTTTCTACTTTTTTCCCTATCTCCTATTTTTTCTTTGTGGTTGTGATTTGCAGAACATATTCCCTGGTTTTCTGGGCTCCTATTATGCTATTCTTACTGGTTTTTTCCCCTGTTGCTCTGTATCATGTTCCTGCCTCACTCTTGTTTCCTGTTTTAGTTCAGTTACTTCCTTGCTCCCTCTGTTTCCATGTCTCTCCCACCCACCCAAGCATCAATCCCACCACCCCGTCATAGGATTTGAAAAGCCTACCAGACTGCAGGCTGGTAGTTGATGTTTGAAATAGAAAGCCACGCTGTCTAGAGGCAATGCCTGAGTGAGATGCCAAAAAAGAACCCCAGTTTTGTTCTCATAGCCGTCAGAAAATGGAAGATCCTGTGGACTTTTGGACTCTCCCAAGTAATAAAATGTTCTGATGAAATACATGTTTTTAAGTAATAGATTTCTTGCAAGCAAGATTTTTTTTTATTGGCTCTCCCTACAATGTTGGAGAACATCTTGTATTCCTGACATGTTCATCCCCTCTCTGTTCCTGCCTGATTGTTAGTGAATGCATTTTGTCTTCTCCATCAGCTTTTCTGGACGACTTGGGGTTATCCGTGGGTTTCATTTCTGCCAGCAGAGCTCTGAAGATGGCAGATGCTTCTCCACTGTATTACACAGATGTTGTTGCTATTACTGTGCACGTTCTTTATATTTCAAGATTGCTACCTCAGAGAAAAAGCAAATATTCCCAGGATGCATATGGAGCAGTTGGCTGTGCCAGGCAGTGGGTGTGAGGTGCTGGGTTGCCCTTCTGGGGGGATACAAGTGCCTGAGTGGGGGCAAGTCAAGTAGTGGCCAATCTTCTGGGTGGGCCCATGGGCTGGCAAGAAGGGAAGTGGGCTCAGGCTGACAAGATGGGGAAGCAGAAGTTGAGAGGCCTCTTAGGTCAGCTGTGGTTCCAGGACAGCCGCAGCCTTGATGCTGCCTGCTGGTGGGTTCACCTTGTCTGCTGGGGTGCTGGGGTGCCTCCCTATGGGCAGCTAACACGAGGCCTTGGCAACCTCTGCAAGAGCTTGGCAGCTGGGGAAGCATATGAAATGGTGTGTCTGGGGAGTAGGAATCGTAGGGTTTGCGTTTTTTTTTATCCACATGGATGGTCTAATTGGGCTGGGATGTCTCATTCAGTGTTGGAGTCTCTGTGCTTGGAGATGTTCACAAGTGGACACTGCCTGGTGCCATCTGATCAGACTGGCTTTGAGCAAGTGTTTGGACACAGGAGACCTCCAGAGTCCTGTCCAACCAAAATTATTTTCTGTGCAAAGCAGACTTGCTGAATAACTTAAAGTTTTAGTAGCCTTTTTTCTAATTTGAAGCTTTCTAGTATCTCATATACAGCTTGGTTTATTGATATTTGCAAATTGTCATTGCTGGCAAGATGCACACTAGCATGGAGAAAAGAATACAAAAAAAGAAAAGATTTGCCATGTTGGGTGAAATTCTCTGGTCTGTCTAGATGTCATCGCTACCAAACCTTTAAAAGAAAGAAAACCCAAACCACCAAGCAGCAAAGACAGGAAAACAAAGCAAAACAAACAAACCCCAAAGGATTCTGTAGGATCAGTGTGCAAATAATATTATGCTCTTTCTCTTTCCCTCAACTCTTTTGCCTGAAGCAATTGGGCATCTCTATTTCATTAATTGTTACAAGTCCATTAATATCAGTCTCTTCTGAGTTTTGGTGTAGATGAACTCTGACAATCATTGCTGAAGACTTAGACAGAATGTAGTGTTCTGTACTGATTGCCACTTACTTTGTTGACTTTTTATTGGCTTATTTTACTGACTGCCCTCTTCAGCATGGAGGGTAAATGAGATATCCACAACATGTCACAGAGACTTATAATCCTTTAGTAACATAAAAGCAAACAACAACAATCTGTTATTTATCTTTTATGGAAATCATTCTAACTCCTGTAAGTCTCTCTCTCTTAGATCTTCTGTGTGGCATTTGAGTTCACTCTGATGCCAGGATTTTAGAGCTTTGCAGTATGTAGTATTAGAAAGGAGGCCAAACTGATGAATTACATAATGATACATATATACTTGCCATTTTTCTGCAGTTCCTTATTTTTGTTTCCCTACATGACGTTTTTTTTTAAACAGCAATTCCAATTTCAGTTTCATTGAGCCATTCATATGGCAACTGAAGATGCTCTCCTTATTTGATAACTGTGAATTTACAGTCTTTAATAGGCTATAAAAAGCTTAAATTTTCACTCCAAGAAGCTTTCAGTACTGTCAGAAATAATTAAGGAATAGGAATGTCTTGCCCATTTGTATGTCATTTGTCTTGATAGGTGTTTTCTGGAGATACTTAAGATTAATATGAATGCTGATATAGTGTGTATATACTTCTATATTCATAATTTATTTCTGGACAGTGATTCTCCTACATACACTGCCATGTGTATATTATTGGCTTTCATTGTATGCCCTGTATATAGCATAAGCGATCAAAATTCAGGAAAGAGGAAGAATGAAATTCAGAGAAAAAAAAGAGATTGGATTCTTTAATAATGGAAGTTTTATATCATAAAGCATGACAATTCTGAAGTAGTTTGAGTTTTAATTCAGTGTAGTTACTACTTGGAATCTAGAGTCTCTCCTCTCCCACATGGATACCTCACTGCTATCCAGATATGCTAATCACTGTAGGGGGTGGTAGGGAGGATGGAAAGTGGCAGGAACAAGTTTGTGCATCTAAATGTGGCAGTAAGAAAGCACAGACTTCTTTTATCATAGTAACTCTGGACTTTTTGTTCAGCAGTCGTGAACATTCATTTCTTGGGTTTTGTGTAGGGATTTCATTTGTCTTATGTAGGACTTGGACCTCCAAAAATAGAATAGAGTGTTTGTTTCAAAAAAAGAGCCAAAATAATAAATCCAACCAGATATGGGCCATGATGGAAGATAATGCTAATGGCTTATTCTAGATATCGGGTTCCACTTTTCTCCCCCCACTTCCTTACTTCTAGGATGTTTGGAAATGTTCCTCATCCTGATCCAGGTCCTGGAAGAGTAAAGCAAAGTTATTTGTCAGGTATTGTTTAAAAATAATTTGCAACCTGATGACAAAACTGAGGCAGCAAGGGACGTAATATTGCCACTTAGTTGATCAAAAGGCTTTCAACTGATGCAAGTGAAATGACATTTAGATTTTTTTATGATGTTGGAAAATACCTGCACATGGTTTGATTTTTCCTAGAAGGTTGTTTATGTGTTACCTAGCATTTGGAGTTATTCTACTAATCTGAAAGTAAAATTTATTTAATTGCATGCCCATCAGATCCTCTATGTGTGCCTGAAAGTGCTTTTCAACAAATTAGGCTTTAATTGTATTTCTCAGATAGCAGTCAAAGTAGCAGATCTTGTCTTTACATCCATATTGGAATCTAATATGGATTTATTAAATTGAGAAGCTTCTGTAAAATTACTTTGTCTTATTAATTGTTCTGTGCACTTGGATGTGAAATATATGCAGTGCTCATCAGAACTAAATGGTGGTGTGAACCTAAATAGAAATATGTTAAAATATAAAACTGTACATATGCTTTTTATTAGTGAATGAAACCAAGCCCTCATTTGTTTACCCTTGTAGAAAAAGATAACAAATGGAACAGTGCATTTCTATCCATCTTATTAGGGTATGTCATGTGTCATTCCTCCCACATAAACCTGTCTTCTCTTTTTTTGCTTCATATTAAGCTGCATATGTTTTTGAAAAGATAGACCTCTCTTTTTCTGTATTCATGCTTGGTAAACATTTTACTTTAAAAAATCTGTTTTCTTGTATGATGTCTGTAACGTTGCCTGCTAATAGTGCACTAGGATGTCTGCAGATTTTTCCTCTATTTATTGGTGAAATTTCCTTTACCTCTTTCAAAAGGCTCTTTGAAACTACACTGTGGTAATCCCATTCTTTCTCATTGGACACATGCTTTCATACTGCTGTAAATGTGGAATTGTGTGTAGGTGTTGTCATGTCCACCTCAGAATGCTCACTCTTCATGTGAAAGTGCATGAAGTTCTCCTGCCTCTTTAGCCCCCAGTCAGATTCTTAACTACAAAGGATCTGTGTAATCAGTGCAACCAGTTGAACAAAATAAAATCACAAAAATCTGCCTCTTACCCTGCAGAAGATGATGGTGCTGGCAAAACTGGGTTACCACTTTGGGAATTTGTAGTTGCGCATGTCACACACTAGTACAACTTCGTAATTATATTAGAGGATGTGTTGCATTTTAAACAGTGAGCTTTTAGCTTTGCAGAACAGATTTTAGTTGGGTTAGTCTCTAACACAGATTTCAATATATTTAAATGTAATTTTAGATTGCATAGCTAAAATTAATGTTATAAATAAATTTAAGGTAAGAATTTATTTCCCTTGGCTTTTTCCAGATTGTGCAGTACAAGCATTTTAATACAACATCAAGGATGCTGATGTAAACTGTAGGAGGGAAATACCTAAGAAAAACCTAAGTTTGTTTTAGGAAGCAAATTAGCTTACCATGGAATAGTGATATTAGGTTTTTGCTTAACAACTGTCAAGGTATATATGCACGAAGGTGCTAAATGCCTTTGCTATGGGCAGTACCTTTGACTGCTCCTCTTGCAGCTAAAGGGAAGTATGACTGTTTCTAAACAAGCTTTATGATCTTCGTCTTGTGCAGAGCATATAGAATAATGAAAGGTTTCAGTTCAGTGGTTTGAATGTTGTAGGTAAAATACTTGCAGGCAGTGAGCATACGGGATAAAAGTTGATTGGGATGTCCATAGACTAATGAAGAGATTTGGAGGTTTTTATGGCCCAGCAATGCTGTGTTGAAACAGTATTTGCTACTTGGCTAGTAGTTAGAGGAGAAAAAAAATCCACCTAGTTTTAGCATGGTTTATTTTTTCTTTCACTGCACTTGGTGCCTAAAAGAGGTCATTATTCGGCTTTAACTGCTACTCTATTGGGTTTGCATGGCCAGATTTTCATAGTGGGGCTGCTACGGGGGTGGCTTCTGTGAGAAGCTGCCAGAAACTTCTTCCATGTCTAGCAGAGCTAATGGCAGCTGGCTGCAGGACAGACATGCCCCTGGCCAAGGCTGGGCTGTTAAGAAATGATAGTAATGCTGTATGATAAGATATGTAAGAAGAAGGAAAAAAAAGCTTTATTGTACAGTTTTAATTGCAGCCAGAGAAGAGCAGGATGAGAATATGTGAGAAGAGTGGCTCTGCAGACACCAAGCTAAGTGCAGAAGGAAACAGAGGAGATGTTCCAGGCACTGGAGCTGGGATTCTTCTGCAGCCCATGGTGAGGCAGCTGTGTCCCTGCAGCCCATGGAAGTCCATGGGGGATGCAGAGATCCACCTGCAGCCCATGGAGGAGTGCATGCTGGAGCAGGTGTATATGCCTGAGAGGAGGCTGTGAACCAGTGGGAGATCTGTGCTGGAGCAGGGTCCTGACAGGGACCTGCAGACCAGTGGAGACAGGAGCCCACGCTGGAGCAGGGGAGCAACTCTTCTCCCTGAGCAGCAGCAGAAACAGTGCGTGATGAACTGACCATGAACTGACCCCCATTCCCCGTCTCCCTGAACCACTGTGGAGAGGAAGTGGAGTGTGGGAAGGACAGAAGGATGGAGGAAAGGTGTTTCTTAAGCTTTATTTTACTTCTTATTATCCTGCTTTGATTTTGTTAGCAATAAATTCAGTTGACATCCCAAATTCGTGTCTGTTTTGCCCATGACGATAATTGGTGGGTGATCTGTCCCCATCCTTAACCCATGAACCCTTCTCTGTATTTGTGTTCTCTGTCCAGCTGTGTAGGGGAGCGAGAGAGTGGCTTTGGTGGGTGCCTGGCATCTGGCCAGCATCAAACCACCACAGCCAGTAATTGCTTTGATGGCTTTAAGTGTTGCTGGATCAGTTTAGTGCACTTAAAGTTATTTATACAGATTTACTGTGTTAGTAACTTTTCAAAGAGCAACGATGCTATTTCAACCTAACCTATTAAGGAGTCTTCTTTCATATCATCAGTAGTGAGTTTACTCACTCCCTCCTTTTCCCTTTTGTGATTTTGTAAGTACATTTCTGCATTGATACCAGTATCTACTTCATTTGCCACTGTTGAATAGAAAAACTGTCTAGTTTCAGTAAAGTGGCCTTTATAACAGCTTGTGCATAAATATTTTGATGGCTAATGGTTTTCAAGGAGATGAGAATGTTTTAAATTCACTGCTAGGGATGAGCTAATAGCTCTCTGTTCTTGGGAAGTTAATACTTTATTGATATTTTGTAAAGTTTTTAAAAGTGGTTTTATTGAACAATACTGAACAATATAGCTTTTTGTCATTTGGTTGCAAAGCCTTAATGCCTCCCAAATATTAACGGCTTGAATATTCATTAATAGTCATCAAAAGCTAATTTTTGTAAGACTGCCTCAACTGATCTAGTGAAGTGTTCACTGGTTTTTGTTCCTTCTCTGCCCTATGTAGTAAAACAGCTGTATTCCCCTTAACATTCCCTTTAGCTCCATGTACTTTACGTTCTATTTACTTTCAAAAGCAGCATTAAGACATTGATAAATATGGCTGTAAGACTTCTGCTCGTCTTGTTTTTTCAGTTTGGCCTAAGAATACTGGAAAACAGGAAAAAATGCTGGAGTGGTTTTGAAAATGTGTTCATGCACATGTATGTTCATGTTAATGTTCAGGCACCAGTATGAAAATTGTCCTTGCCTCCTCTACAAGCACAAGAGGTTCTAGAAGGGGATATAACCACTGTAGTCAGCACCTGTGGCTGTTTGCAAATGCCTCCTGGTTTTCTCAATGAAGTGAATATAAGAGGAGCTGTTATGCATTAAGTTTTTTCAATTGGCACCTCTGCTTTGCCATCTCAGACTTGACAGGCAAAGGTGTAAGATGGTACACCACATCCCGATGCTACATGCCACAAGATTGTCCTCTTGTTTGCTTGAACTTTGTCAGGGTTTTGTTGCATTTGTACCATACAGCTGTCTGTAGGGACCATAGTCAAGGGAAGGGTAAAATTCAGAGTTAAGGAAGTGGGATAACAAAGGCTGTATGATTGTGGATGTTTAAAACTTGCTGCATAGCCAAAGAAACACTCAGAACCAAAGAAATTTCATGGTTTTATGCCCTCTGTTGTAACCTGGCTGAGGGAATGAGGCAGATAGCTTTCCATGGCACACTTTGAAGGAGTCAGTTTAAATCCTAGAAGCGTGGGGCAGCGCAGAGATCTTGTCGACACCTGACAAAACTGCTGTGGATCATTCTTCTTGTGGCTGCTACTATTAACCACAAGATGGTGCAGTGAAATGAATTGCAACTTTTACATATTCTTGCTTCCAAGTCAGCAGTGCAAGAAGATTTAGCTATCTATGGTGGGGAAAAAATTCAAAAGAAAATTTAGTCTAGAGGGAGTAATATGCTATTTTAAAATTTTTTTCTGAGTGGTGCTTAGTGCACAGATGCTTCTTTCATTGCAAAGCAGTTCAACAGAATAGCAAAATTACTAAACTAAACAGTGGATTATTTAAGCATTGGATGTTATTGGTATTGAACTCTGTCCCTTTTATATGTGCAGTGTATGTAAAGGAATATTTAAAATGAAAATTAAACAGATCTAGCCATGATTAAGATGTGATTTTGATACAGAAAGTTTTTTTTCTAGGTCTTGATGGCCTTGGTAATTTTAACTTTTGTAGTGAGAAAATCCCAGGTATTTACTACATATTTCCTTTATGATTTGCACTTTATTAGAAACTGATATATGCCAGTCTGAAATCCAACCAGCTGATTCTGGGCCCAGCTGAGATTCAGGGGTACCCTCTTGCAGTACCAGCTGAGGACAGATGCATGGTAGTGCATGACCCCAGTGGTAGTCTTCAGTAGTTTTACTACTAGAATAATGGTAGGAAGTATCACTGGTACCCTTTTTTTTTTTTTCCCTTCCTTGAGCTGAAAATATAGTCCCTTTCACTTTTTGAAAATGTGCTAGTCATGTTGTGACCAAAGCAAAGTATCAGAGCCCCCAATGCTGTTGATGTTTAAGACACTCTTTTATCTCCTTTACAGATAGCCCCAGAAGGCTGCATGCATTTTCTTTACTGGGCTCTGTGTCTCTCTTGGGCTTTCTCAGTGAAGACAGAGAAGTTCAGAGATAGGTATCAGCACCTCTATTTTTGCATAGTTCATAAGAGAGATTCTAACTGACTTTAGTGGGTCAGTTTGGGAGGAAATACTCTTCATCTGAAGTTTTAGGCTACTGGTGTCTGCAAAGCTCATGGCAGCTGTGCCAGTGAAATATCCTTGGCACTGAGCAGAGATGGAGCACTCCTGCTTCCCTCGTGCCAGACCACCACTCCAGCACTGCAGACTGGTACTGCTCTGTATCAGAGCCAGGCAAAGGCGTGTTTCAGGTGACTGTGGAACCTGGTACTGGTTGGGGGAGAAGTGAAGGTGTTCATCCTGAGAACAATTAAAGAAGTCCTTTCTTGTAAGAGTGCTTGGTAGAGTTGGTGCAGTCTCCAGAGCAGCTCCTGCATGACATGCTCCCCTCAAGCTGCATTTGCACACTCGAGCTAGTTTGCTGGCCAGCTGAGTGCTGTGGTTCACAGTGATAATCCTTTAATTCTCTGCATCAGCAGTGGAGTCTTACCCCTGGCAGAGCCTGGTTCTGCCTTCTTGCAGGAGGCAGCCCTACAACTATGATCAGTCCCTCTAAGAAAAGGTCCAAGAAATATCTTTGATGCCTGGGAAACATCAGGTATCTCAAAGTACTTTTTTTTTTTTCTTTTTTTTTTTTTTTTTCCTGCAGAGATGTTGACAGGTAGAGTCACCTTTGTAAATAGGACTCTCGACTCTTGGAATTCTTTTTATCTATCATTATTACACCAACACTGTAGGTGACTGTATGGGGCACCACCTGCAAAGCTTTGGGGCTGTTAACAAAGCTTCATCTGTTTTTCTTTGTAGTGCCCTATCTCACAGAAAGAGTGAGCATGAACAGATCTGTGAAGAGTGGACATGAGTCCACAGAGCACTTTGTCATTTGCTAGCACTGCTTATGTTCTTGTGAGAGTTAACCTCTTGGGCTCTGGTACTACTGCTTCATGATCTTAACCCATCAAGACTTACTTGCCTACCTTACATAATCTGTCCACACTGGAACAATTCTTGTGAGAGAAATAATTAACTCCTAGTATTCCTCATCAATCCAGCAAGTTCTTATGGTGGTGTTAATACCTTTTTGGCAAAATTTGAAGGAAATTAAAACTTGCCTTTTTAAAAAAAATAGTGCTTAGCAGTGTTTTTTTTTTCTTGGTATGCTCTTGGTTATTTTGTGGATATAATTTTTTTAAATTTTATTTAAGACTGGTAATGCTGCTAGTGATACGGTTTTGTCAAGGAAATAGGTGTATAATTTGCTCAATTTTCTATAACGATGCCTAAATATTCTGTTTTGTTGTGATCAAAGAAGAGTATTCTACTGCTATAGACAGCTGAATTTACTGAATTTGTTATTTTTTTACGTTTTTCCCCTGTTTTCATTATGGTATAGAAGTTATGTATTTTTCTATAGTGTGCTGTTTTTCATTATTTTTTGTGTTTGTGTTGACGCATCTGAGTTTGACAGAGGTATGGCTGCCTGAAGTAATTTTCATCTGTTGTTGTGCCCATGGTACATCCATTTCCAGGCTGTCTTTGTTGATGTGTCAGCCTGAATGTTACAACCATGGTGACTGATCCCCCCTGCCTCATGGTCCACAATGTGAAAGTAGACTGATCTAATGTCAAGGATATTTCTTTGGGGATAACACCTGTGGAAACTATCCTGATTTTTGACAGGTAGATTTTAAGAACAGAATCTGTTTCTCCAGAGGACACCTTTCTGTGGATATGAAAAAAAAATGAGAAACCACTTTTTTCAGCTGTGTTGCCCGAGGAAACCCCTGAGGAGATGGGTAATTGGATATAAGAAAGCTCAGAAGGTGTCTTCAGCCTTACATGCTTGTTTTTAGCGGCCAAACTTGATAAAAGAAGGGAAGACAATTTCCAGGGGGCTGAGGGTTAGAGTAGCTGTGGAGCTGGGGCATGGTTCTTCAAACTCCTTTGAAACCTGCTGCAGGTAGGAGGCACTTCGTCCTTTTCAGTCTCTATGCTTCTGGAAGTGTTTCCAAACCTTCTTCCAAGTGTTTGAGAGTGGGAAGGAGCCTTCGAGTTCAACCACTGCTGCTCAGTGGGCTGGCAGCTCCCTGTGGATTCCAGAAAGGGATGAGTAGCCCGGTGGTGTCTGAGGAAGAAGCTGTTTGTGTCAGAAGTTAGCTCCAGCCTGCGCTGGAGTGCACAAACTCGCAGTGACAGAGCTGCGTGGCATCCCGCTGGTGCTCGTGGTTGCTTGTCCTAGCCAGGTAACACAGCTGCTCCTGTACTGCAGGAGAGTTGGGCTTTGCTAGAAGTGCAGCTGCAAGTCTGTACAAATTGGTAAGCACAATACATTGATTTAGAGCTGCAGAGGACTCAGTAGAAAAATGGGGAAAATGTAAGACTGTTTTGACTTCAGAGCAGATGATTAGTGTTTATTTTATCTGTTACAATTGCTAAATGGAAACTAAACTTGTGTTTGCCAACCATGAGGCATAGATCAAAGACTTGCACAGCATAAGAAAGTAATGCATAAACATATGATGTCTTTTAGCTTTAACAAGACATCTTGTAATTAGATTTATGTAAATGTATGATGTCTTTTAGCCATAACAGGACATTTGTTAATTAGGTTTATGTAAATGTATGATGTCTTTTAGCCTTAACAGGACACTTGGTAATTAGATTTATGTAAAAGAGAAGAAACACAGGTTTTGTCTTTTGGTGTCTGAGCAAGGTTTTCTAAACAACTGTGCTGCCACTATACTAATTAATCATTTCCGTGCTGGAGAGGGATCATCAAGGAATGACCTATAGCTTTGAAACTTCCTGGGACTACTACTTGTGTATGTTGCTGAATAA
Source organism: Motacilla alba alba (assembly GCF_015832195.1). Lineage (NCBI taxonomy): Eukaryota > Metazoa > Chordata > Aves > Passeriformes > Motacillidae > Motacilla > Motacilla alba. The sequence continues at coordinate 84,044,219 of NC_052016.1, forward strand.
TTAAAACTTAAAATCAGCATTTTCTTTCAATTGCTGAGTTGTGTGGCTCTGGTCAAACTTTGTGAATGCAGACTGAGTGACTTGCAAAGTTAATAATGTACTGCTGCTGCTTTATTGCAACATCTGTACTTGTCTGACTATAACTAGAGAGATGCCAACACATTAACTCAATACACTTTCTACCTGAAATATCAACTTAATTAGCATCATTTATCAAAATGACACTTGTTTCATAAGGCCAAATCAAATTGATTACTGTTGTTTCTGCTGCGCTTGTGCCAGGCGTTAAGAGCAATACTTTCAGAAACAAAGGTGTAAATATGTCTTGCATTGCATGAAAAGGTACTGCTAGAGGAAGAACATTTTAAGAGTATTGAAATCTATAAAAGAAAATACAAAAATCAAGAATCAGAGACACCAAGGCTCAGACTTCAAATTGTGTTTACTCACCTTAAAGGCTTTTGATGAGACCAGGAGTTAAGTATATATTTATCTTTCAAGTTTCTGGATTTAAGTGACCTGAAGATCAACTGAAGTCAAACTAAGTATTTCATATTTTGGGAAAGTGCTACTCAAAACCCCAAACCATTTAAAATTCAAAGGGCCAAAACACTAATTTATATTACAACAGGATACTTTTCTTGTGTTTTAATGAAGGCTGTACTCAGTAGACATATTGTTTAAAATAGAATTCTGTTTGGATCCTCTTCTAGATGTTTTAATGCCATGTGCTTTGTGCTCAAAACCCTGTGAATGGTATTGTCTGACACAATCTGTGACCTCACTTACATATAATTTGGTTTGTATGTTTGAGGTTATGAAGTTGGACTGACCTTACCAGCTCTCCAGTTCCCTTTGTATCTCCGAATTTGAACTTTAAAAAGTGGATAGGATCAGCTGGGGAGAATCTGAGTATTTAAGTAAATCTAATAAAAACTCAGCTAACAGAGAAAGCAGAGCATTGCCATTCAGAATAAGGTAATGTCTTCTCTTTAAAAATGAGAAGTTCCAAGGTGGGATTGAATCACCTGACTTCTGCATATCAAGTTTTGGTGAAGGCATGGAAAGAAATATTAGGTGCTGTCCACATGACCTCTAGTGAGCTCCTGAAATGGGATATTCACAAGTTAGACAGGGGAAGAATGGCTCACAGAAGAAAAATGCAAGTTGGGTCCAAAATTTGTTTGCAAACTATATGCAGAACAGATTTCAGTATTCTACTTTTGCAGTCCTGAGGTTCATCTGTCTGAAGACTTCAGTAGTTAGTTTATTAATTATATGGATGCTTGTGACAGAGGTGAGAGCATCTACTGGGATGTTGAAGAGATGGTTTCAGAGTTTCAAGGGAGCTTGATAGTTTAGAGAAGTGGTCCTGTGCACCCCCAACTGCCTTGTCCACATGGCAGTAGGAAAAGCAGAAAAGGCCTTGGCTCTGTGTAAGCTCAGCTCACTAATAACAAAAATATCTGTATATTATCAACCCCTGTTCAGTGCAAATCCAAAATGGCCCCTTACCAGCCACTGTGAGGAAAATTAACTCTACCCCAGCTGCAACCAACACAAGCTGCAGCTGATCATTATTCGATGATATCAGGCTCTTTTGATGAAAGTCAAGTTATATTGGTCTGCATAAAGAGGATCATCATCTGCGGGCATGTGGCACAAGTAGTTAAGTTTTTGGTTTTTTCAGCCTTGCTAAACCCTCTGAATTTTTCTGCCCCATTTTGGGCTCTGTAAGAGAGAAACACAATACAGAAACACAATTCAGGTAAACATAGTACAGAAGAAAGAAATAAGAACACTCAGGGTCAGGAGTAGGCAATTTCCAAAGGGGAAATCAAGAGACAAGATAATTTATTCTAATCTATAGTAATTAGTGTATTTTTATTAATCTTAGTACCTACTTTTATACTCTTTTTTTTTCCCTCTAAGCCATTTCTTTAATGCTTAGCTGGTGCATATCTAATTTCAAAAGCTTATGGAGCTGATGTTGATGACATTGGTAAGGAAAAGTTAGTGAGTCTCAAGTCCCACCTCTGAAATGTACTTGTTCATATCACTGAACTCCTCATCTTTAAAGAAGAAACATTAGTCAGAAAAATGTGTCGAGTGTGTGACTTCCAGAGGAGAAGTGTAGAGCTAGTTTATTCCAGCCTGCAAAAATAGAACTGAGAACTAATGTGTTAGTATTGCAGTGGAGATAGGAAAAAACTCCAGTTGTCTTTAACAGACCTGGCAAGATGTAAAATCAGGAAATGGCAGTGAAATTATTTTTCTTTTTGTCTTAAGGGTTAGTGGACCCATAACAGCAATAGAAGTAAACCCCTATGTTGTTTTTCTCCAAAGGTTTGTTTCCTGGGGAAACAATGTGTCTGGGGGCTTCAGGAACAAAATAGAAAATGCATTTATTATGGTCAATAATCTATTTGTCAGATATTTCAATTTGATTTGACCTTCATGACCTAGGCTGCCACTTTTTGGGGTGTATGCGCAGTCACTTTGGAACTGTGCTGAGCCGTGTGTAAATAAAATCATACTCGCTAAAAGCAAGAGAAGCAAGTCCCCCTTTTTTTTGAGACATCTTTAAGTTTTCAGTTAGTTTTGAAGATTACTTTCTTTTATTTCAGTGGAAACTCAAAGATAGAGATTGAGCATATCAGATTTACATGCTGGCTTTCTACTTTCATGTTACTACACATAAAGAAACCTCTCAGTAGAGCAAACAATTTTCTCTTGAAATGATAGAAAAAGCAAGCACCAAACACCCTTGTGTTCAGTCTTTGTTTTATGTTGGTGACATTGCAATATGCCATAATTATTTTTCATACTAAAAGAAGAGAAAGTTGTTGCTACATTGGTTTTGCAACTGAAATTGAAAATACGCTTCGTTCTGGCCTATTTATTTTTAATTCTTTCTCTTCAGTTCTTTTTGCCTCTAGCGAAATACCACTTCACTCTAGCAAACTATTAAAAGAAGCAATATCCATGCTGCTTGTTTGGCCCATTCCATCAATGCACAAAACTGCAACAAAACCATCAGAAGAGGTTTTTCTATTGCACTCACATCACTTAGTGAATTGCTCTGTTGATAGTTTTTCTTCACTGATGTCTTGTTTACCAACTGTTTTTTTGCCTTATTATAGAGAAGCTTAGCCCTTTGTTTGTTGTGCTTTTTTCACACTTGGTGGCTGAAGTGTCCCTCGCATCAATTCGTGGAACATATCCAAAGAAGGACAACCAAGCTGGTGAAGGATCTAGAGCAGAAGTCCGATGAGGAATAGCTGAGGGAGCTGGAATTGTGTGGCCTGGAGAAAAGGGGGCTCAGAGGAGACCTTACTCCTCTCTAAAACTACCCAAATGGAGGTTGTTGCAAGGTGGGGGTTGGTCTGTTCTCCCAGGTAACAATTTAAGGAGTGCGTAGAGGGAAGAGAGACCCTAGCTTGTCAAAATAAGCACTGCCCACTAAAATCTGAGTTAACAAGAATGCTAGCATGGTACCAGATCTTTCTTTTGTTACTAAGTGCTGATGCACATCTGTAGTAAGTATTTTACCTTACTTGCAGGCTAGGATTGTGGGCCCATCCCTGATGTTGCAAAGGTTGTGGAGAAGAGGAAGGGTTGTTATGAATATATGAGATTAATAAAAGTTCAAATTTGTCTGACAGAAATGCTGCATACAAATATGGGAGGGAGTGGAATGGCAATCACTTCATTTTGATAAAAGATTAAAACAGTTTGATCATATCAGGAGCACCCTGAAACAGAAAATCTAGTGGCATGTGTTTACTGTAATGTCCCATTAAAAAAAGTAATTTCTATTGTAAGTAAAGCCATCATGCCTGAAATGATAGACATTGGGATAATTCCTGTGACTGTAATTGCTGTACTAAAAATTCCAAGTGAAATTCATGCAGTAGAAAAGTAGCTATGATGATATTCATTACTGCTATGAAAGAAAGCTCATTTGGATTTTATGTAGATGAAACTTGTCTGATGTTGTTGGAACAGAAAGATAAAAGCTCGGTTTTGAGTGGACTCTAATTTGAAAGGAACCTGGGCCTGCTATGTTAGACCTATCTACAGAGTGTATTTCACTAGAAGAAACTGGATTGAAGCACAAGGAAATCTTTGCTCTAAACAGGTAAAAATGGAAGAGGTATCACTGTGGTCCCTTCCAATGTGACCCATTCTGTGATCAAGTCAGCTTAGAGGTGGAAGAACAGCACATGATCTTTGCTGGTTTGTGCCTGAAGTGTGATAGTCCAGGTCTTTAGTTTTGCTTGTAGATCTACCTTTTGTAGATCAGTACTTTTTGGTGGGTATGTAGTCAGTGAATTCAAAATCAAGTTTGAAAACTGTGGGTTTTAGTTAACAACAAGAAAGAAAAAATGAGAGGGTGGGGTGCAAGTCAACTCAGATGATTTGTTGCCACATGAAAAAGAAGTAAAGTTGCAAAATTGATGCAGGTTGTTATGGAAGAATGAAATTGTCTTGTATCTCTAAAATTCTCTGGTGACATCAAAATAACTTTTTATTAACTTTGGGAAGAAACTGTCTACACTGCTTCATCTAATAAGGCAGCCGTATATATAAAATATTTTTTAATAATTACAAGTATTTTTACTTTGAATAATTAGTTACATTTGTCTCTTAAATAAATTATTATTTAAGCTGGCTGTCTGCATTATTGTTGCATGAATGAACTAGCTGATGGAACTTGCTTGATAGCTTATTAAATCTCTTCTGAACTTTTTTGCCCAATACTTGTCCTTCCTTTTATTCATTATTATTTTTAAAGACATATTAGGAATGGGTTTTGTAATTGAGAAAAAAAGGTAGGTGATTTTTTAAATAATGTATTCAATGTTTTTTCAACTGAACATTTTCTTGTGTTGGCAGGTTTCCCTTGCTCTGTTGCCATGCCATAGTCACCTGAAAGGAGAGGAGAGAAGGCAGCAGGACTTAGTTGCAAGTTACAGTGTTTCATATGGAAACTTTTGAAAAGTGCACTTACTGCCAGTGAAAGATGTTGCTGTTCTACCAAAAGCTGCTCCTTTTCAGTGTTTCCTGCTGCTTCATTCTTGTCTTCTGCAGGAGATGTCAGCTAATGGCTGAATGTGAGTTTTGGGGGTGTTCTGAACTGGATATAAGACATTATTAAACAAGTGTTTTGAGCATTTCTGTTTTAGCAATGTGGTCGTGTGTTCCAACTTGGAATTCATTTGGGGACTTCCCCTGCCTCAACTCAAAATTTTTCAAGATCTTAACTGAATAGGATTGACTGAATTTCATTCTTGTTTTCAGTACTGTATTTCTGTCCCTTAATGATTGACTCAAGAATATTTTGGGTTTTTAGGTCTAGGCAGAAATAGCTAAAGCTAAGGTAAAGTTTAATAAAGTTGCCTTTGCCTTTTGTTAACCTTTTAGTTATCTAATTTATGACTATAAATTAGGTGTACTGTCAAGCTGAACACCTCCTAAGGGCCAAGCCATTAGTTCTGGTTATTGTTCTGTGTCTTGTTACAGCACAGCAACATTTAGTAACTTGAAAATGATCAGTGTTCAAAACAGCAGCATAATTAACTCCAGTAACCACCAGGACCAGCACTAGAGAACTAGTTGCTATTAAAAGGCTATGAAAAGTCGCTGAACATAAAGCCTGATTAAAACTAAAACATTGTTTCTGGCTGGGATTTAAACATGAAGGAGTGCAGGTTGAGGCTGTTTGGAGCCGAGGAGAAAAGTAACTGAAGGAAGCTTAAAAGAGTGAGCAGTGCAAAGGAGTGCAGAAGTCCAGATGCTGGTGTGAGGAGAGCCAGAAGAGGGGTTTTTGTAATTGCTTTGCAGTAATACTGGATTTCTATTGGCTACCAAACTTGTTTCTGAATAGGAGGAATAAAGGTCTGTTTTAGGGTTACTTTCAGGTGTTGTGCTGTTGAAGTCTTTTGAGAAAAACGCTGAAATTACTGAATACTTTATTATGTCTTGTGCTGAACAGTCAAATCTGGTAAAGTCTGTGAGGAATATCTTCTGTTACCCAGATTAGTTGAAGGTTGAGATTCATGTTCGTGGTTAACAATGTAGTGACTACTGGTGAAAGTTCTGCTGACATAAACTTCTCATTTAAAGAAAATACTAATAACTTTGAAGAGAGTAAAAAAAAACAACTCTTCTCTGCATCTGAAGTTGTTGATGATTAAGGATTTTGTAATGCTAGGAGTAATTGCTTTAATTAGCTATTAAACAGCTTTCAGGGTCAATGTAAGAACAGGTTTCACTCATTCATTTGATTTAGTAGGAGCAGGTAATGATTATTTTTTATTATCTTTACTCTCTTCTTTAGAATTATTTACTTAGCACATGGAAGGCAACAGATATTTGCTATTATAAAATCAATTTCATGCCTGACTAAACTATCTCTTCCACCTCTGTCATTACTCTTAGTGCTCGGGGCATTATCTTAGGTTTATTTGTGTTTATACAACTGGATTGCAGTGGGCCTTTGCAATAATTATTTGGGGATTTTGGACCCTGCAGCAACAAACAAAAAAATGTTCAAAATAACAGATGTTCAAGTATGCTTGCACATGATTGTTGTATTCCTTCCCTACAGAAAAATGACTGCTTAATTTTGTATAGTTTATAAAGCACATAGATGCTGAATAATTTCAGCTTAAGTTTTCCTTCAAATAGAGGAAAAAACAGCTCCGAAGAGATAGGAAAAAATATTTTTATAGAAACTCGTATTGAGTCAAATGAAGCTTGTAAGTAAACATCTGCAAAGCAAGATCTGACAACTAAAATGTTGACATTTAGTGGTTACCTGTACTGTACATCTGTAATCTGTATCTTCTGTGTTCATATTTTTTCATTTTGAGCTGATGAGTCCAGTAATTAAATAGATTACAGAGCAGCTTTTGAATTCAAAATAACTTCTCAAAGAATATGTAAAAAGTTGGTTGTAAGAATGAAATCATGTTTCCTTATCATTTTTTGGGGGATGTCCAGCATCTGTAAGTCAATTAAAAAGCTGTGGTGCATGAAGAAAAAAAAAAATACTGTAAAAGGCAAAGAACACATACCAGATTCCCACAATGACAAACAGTGGGTGTATGTGATTCTGGTGTTGATAAGCTGAATTAGTTTGTTTCAAGTAACTCCAATGACATTCAAGCTTATATCCTGAATGACATGGATTTGAAGAGCTGCACTCTTCAAATGTTGGGTCCCCTTGTGTGACATAATAGAAGACAAGGTTTTTCTTTCCATCAAGGTAATGGTTATGTTTTGAAATCTGGGAGTTGTTTTCTCTGTTTCCTAGATGGTCTGAGAGCCTCAGAAATGAACTATTTCTACTTGCCTCTGGGTTTTTAAATAATTTCTTAAGGGACAAAGGAAAATATAGCTTGTGTGAGTAGGGTTGCACTGGACCTGGATTCTAGCTGCCATTAACGTATAGCTTGTCTCTGGTGAATAAGAAAGGAGATGCAAGCCAGATCACTTTATCTTTCATAGCTGTGAAAGAGGAGGTTCTCCTGCTCTGTTGTTTTTGTTCCCAGTTTAAGTGTCCTTGATAATATTTTTGTCCTATTATTTTTCTCCAGTGAAATTGCCAGTATTTTCCTGTTGGTTAAAAAAGCGCTTGTGCAGTCTGTGCACCTGCAATGCATAGGAGACAAACTCTCCAAGAAAACACATAAATGAAGATATCTTTCAGCTCTCAAGTCTCCCACTCACCCTGCCCTCTGCAGTGGCAGATGGGCATTGAGCAAGGCGTATCCTGTGGCAGTGTGGAGGGTGCCAAGCCATTAGGATTGAGATTTCTCATCTGTCCTTGCGTTAAGGAAGAGGGAGAGGGGATCAGGGCCAGGGGTACAATTGGCACATACCCCACAGTTGTATTCTTACTCATAGTTATAGTCACAAGCAGTGTCTTTTCTCTGAGACCTCTCATTTCTTATGCCTTTCAGCACTTTCACAGGAACCAAGATGCTGAGTCTATCCAAGTGCTTGTTTTACCATTTTTCACGGCTGTGTTTCTCTTGTGTGCTGTGTGCATCAGCAAAGCTGTTAAAATGGAGCTGAGAAAAATGCTGCTTCTTGCAAGCTATTGAAATCAAGTTATAATAAGGAGATGTAAGTTTTGAGCCTTACAATGAGCATTTCAGAACATTAGAAATGGGAAAAATTGAAAAATGAGGTTTGCATTGCCTCAGTTGAGTTGGTTGTTACAACTGAGAAACAAATAGCTCTTTTAAAATACTGTTTCATATCTATTGCTCTGTCTTGATCAAAGTCTTAGAGTAACTCAGCTATAAATAAATGAGCATAAATTTTGATTTTCAGTCTGCTGTGAAGTTTCTATGTAGAAAGCATGTCTAAATGACTTACAGATGTTAAAAGTCTTTTCGAGGACTAGTAATTTAAAAAGCACTCTAACCTGCATTGTAAAGGAATGAGTCTATATGAGACTCCTTTCACCACCACATACATACTTTGGAGGCTTGTCATAGGAGCAATGTACTGTTTCAGGAGATAAATCTGATTGTTTCTTTTTGATATTCGTTTCATTTGGTTTTCTTACCTGCTTGGGAGAAAAGGTATCCAGGGTCCAGGTTGGCTTTTTTTTTTTCCCCTTGAAGGAGTTTAGGTGATCTCTCTCCCACATAGTTGATGGATATAGCACTTGCTAGTAAGTTCAGGCCAGCACCTGTGCTTGAGGAGATTTGGGTGGGCTGTGCCAGCCTAGCAGTAAATGGAGATTCTGTTGTGTGACAGTGCTCTTTAGGAAATTGTGGTGGGACACAATTTTCTGGTGCAGCCAGAAGTCATGCTGTTCTAAAGCAGTGGATATTTGGGGGCTGCTGTTTCCCATTGAGTGACTTTATATGTTTATTTAGACACACTTAAATTGGGAGGAAGCAGCAGTGGGAATAGATATAAATTGCCTCATTTCCTACTGAATTACTTCTCTTTCTGAGTTAAGCATTAAATGGAGGGAATCTGAAATTAAGTAGGGTGACTTGGTATTGAGATTAGGGAGTGAAAAAAAAAACTGAAAAGGAAAAAGAAAGAATTTATGAAATCCAAGTAGATGGTGTTTCTAGTGACTGGTTTTTGGCTATTTCCTAAATTGAGCCTGCTGCTTTCATCATTGTGGGAAGCCACCAAAGAGACACAGTCATGTAGAGCTTAGACACAGTAGGAACCAAGTATTTAGAGTCACCTTCTATAAACTTTGGAATTCCTGAATGCGCCTAAAGGCCTCTGGACTTTTTTACTGTTTCATTCTTGGGCTTGAGGTGTCATGCTTGCGTCTGGTTCTGGAGCTCAGTCTTTGTGCAACAGGCTGTACTTGACTAGTCAGTTTAGGTTTCATGGTTGAAAAGACTGAGTGAGGCTATGTAGTCTGAAGCTTCTGGGGTGGACACCCAACTGTGAAGAAAAGTTTAATTGGATCACTCCTACTATGATAACCTTGCAGCATGGTGGTTATTGTGGTGATTGTTTGACTTGTCTTAGTTTGAGTGCTTAATACAAAATCTGTGTTTGATATCTGGTTTTGGCTTCATGTAACAGATGGTGACTCTTCAGTACTGTTCTATACATTATTTTTGCAATAAATTTGGTCTGGAGAGTACTTTTAAAATTAGAATTGTGATTGTGAGGACAAATGATACCTTGTCTTGTTCAAGAGCTTTTCTCTAGGAAGTGTTGATGTGTGTTCAGTGTGGTTTCTTAGGAGTCCTGCTTTTTGTATGGCTTCCCCTTTCTGTTGTTGCAAATTTACTTTTTAAGCAGTGTGTGGCAGAGGAGAAATCCTGCTTTCCACTCTGGTTAAAATTATTTTAATAGGGAGAAGTAATTAAGTTTCTGGGTGTTATTCAGTGATTCGTTAGTTGACAATGAAATAGCCTATTGATTTTTTTTTTGTTTGTTTGTTTTAAAGACAATGACTTGAATTATAAGATGTAATTTCACCCTATCTGAGTAATAGCATTTGCTGCCTGTATTTCCACACCAGCTATTCAGGGGTAAGGACTGAAATAGCAAGGCAGCTCTACTGTCAGCTCTTCATTATCTGGGGCAAAGTCTGGAACACAACAAAAGAGACTGGAAAAATCCAGACAATTTGCTTATATAAGATGTAATAGAAATGCTGCTAAGAGAGGTGTCTGCTGTCAGCTTGTAGTTTTTGAGCTGTGGGTGAGTACCACTCAAGGTTGCTTCTGAAGAACAAGACAGCTGTCTCCATTGTGCATTTTAATATCCCGAATTGGTGAATATATAGCTCTTTTTCTTGTGCCTCTGCAGACTAGTACTTAGGTAAGAGGTGGTTTTAGAGACCAGTGGTATCCAAAGTGAGATGGGTGCACAATTCATTAGGATGTAGAAAAAAACCATTTAGATACCACTAGTAAAGACAAGAAAATAACAGGTAATCTCTTGTCTGGTTTCTCCTGCAAGGTCTCCTTCAGTCCTGTTTGGTGTTCTACCTTTTGGTGAAATTTGAGGCCTAAATGTGAAGATAAGTTGACTAGAATAATACTAGTTACCTGTTTGCTTTGTTTATTGCCACATTAAATTTAACAGAAGTATTGTCTTCCCTTTCTATCATCCTTTTCTCAGAGATTCAGCTAGTTCATGTGTTCACTGAAATTTGGAGCCACATGTCTTTTGACCTTGTGTGCCAACATGGCATTGTCAAAATCCTTTTTCAGAGGAATGCAATCATTAATACAATTAATGACATGTTTTAAAGTGTGTAAGGTTATCCAGGCTGGAGCTTTTACATTTTTTTTGTGCAAATCTTTTTATCATGTGTCAATTATTAATGAAGTTCATTGGTAATTACATATTACCTGTAATAGGCAAAAAGAAACCCCAACCAGAATGTGGAATACACTCAACAGTTTTAATGCTGGATTTGAACTTTTATCAAGCATGTCTTGTATCTTTTTTTGTATTTGGTAAGAGCTCTTTGTTTGTGAGCATTCTTTTGTGTTACTCCCTCTTTACTGTGGCTATTTATTCCTGCCTTTTTGTAATCCCCAAAAGTTAAGGCATACATAACTTCTATCATGCTGATTTTCTTTTGTGTAGTTCCACACTCTGTCTTCAGCAGGATCTAAGTACCTGACAGTGTTTCTGTAAAAGTTTCAAAAGGCTGTTGCTTGTGTGTATTATTAGATAAAAGGAGAGAAGAACTGAGCACATGATAAGTTGCCTTTTACGACTGTGCATTCCAAAGAGAATCAGGTCACTAAAAACCGATGTCAGGCAAAACTGGGGGTTTTTTGACTTTTTTTATCCCTAAGAAGACTTTCAGCATAGATGTTCTTTGTAAAATGATACCTCTTTTCCTTTCACTCTTCTTTTTTTGTTCCGGACTTCTCACACAATTACTATGCTGCCTTTGCTATTGTTAGGCACGAGTGAAAGCTGGTAGGTCTATGGGTAGAACTAAAATTGGTTTTATTTTTAAAGGGGGTGGTGATGTAAGTATCAAGTTATCTCCAAGTGCAAGTCAGAATTAAGTGGGTTTTATGACCTCAGTAAAATCTCCACATACAAAAACTGCTCCAAAATGAATAAATTAACTGATGTTGCAAGAGTTCTGGAAGTATTGAGCATTTATTCAAGTGGGTTAAGTTGATCTGGCTGATGATGGGGATTATATAGTCCAAAAGCTTATTTATTTCTTATCTATGATCCATGTTTTTAGACCATCTAAGTAAGTGCCATATGTAGATCCTTCCGATCTTCTATATTACACACTCTTGTTTAAATCAGGTTATAACCAAATGGTTACAGAATACAAACAATGTGTGGGTAGTGTACATGGACCAAAGCTTAATACAGAAATAACTGTGAGAATTTTAGTAAAATTAGTAACTGTTGTTGCTTGTGCTGCATGAAGCTCAGTTGTGTATTTTCATTAAGAGTTCCTAATCCTAATAAACAGACCCTCTTTCCCTCAAAGTTGTTTCCATGGGTTTATTTTTTTGTAAACAACATGATGTGTATGAATAACAAAGTATCTTTAACACTGAGTATGTTTAACACAGGTAATTTTTAAAGGTGGTCATGTGTGTCAGCACAATTTTACAACAAATTACATTGATTTAATTTGTGAAGTTCTTCGCGTGAAACTGATGTTGGAAGACAGTGTTTTCTGAACTGTTACCTGAATGACAATAATGGAACACACTCTTACACTGGGCTGTTTTTCAAAGGCCTGCTAAAAATTCCTGTGTTGGCTCTGGGTTGGTGGGCGCGGCCGTTCCCAGGAACTGCCACGTGTCATGATTCTTGCTTGGAAACTAGAAACAAGAGATAGCAGCCATTGCAGAGGAAAGGAAGGTTAAGTTTCTTCCCTCTCAAATCAAAAGGCAAGGTGATGCCTCTGCTAATGGGGTAGTGGTGGATGCAACAGCATCTCTGTCCAGTGCCTGCTGTGTCACTGGCAGGAGCCAAAAGAATGGGGGTGTGATGTACCTGGTTCTCCCTTGGGACTTGAGTACTCTGCGGAGTTTCTCATTCTTAAGCCTGCCTTTAGAATGCATGAAGGCTCTTAGTGTGTTCAAACTCTATTGTGACAGAATTTCCTGGACTAATTTTCTAAGTGGAAAAAAAAGTTTCTGGGAGTGGTTGTATGTGCCACCATCTAGGCAGAGGTGACTATGTGCTGTCAAAACCCATCCTAAATTGTTATGAGGCCCAACTGATTAGCAGTCCTGATGGCTAAAAAAAACTGCTGAAGGATCTAAAAGCTAAAAATCAAAAGGTTTGCCTAACATGCTGCATTTGCAAGATAATATGCAAATCAAGGTAAGAGCCTTGACAGCTGTCTTTTGGTTAGATGTGGAGATTTGTGTGCCTGCGTGTATTGTAAGGTGGGTACACAGCGTGCACCTGCTAATCAAATACTGGAGTGTGCACAGCCTGGAACAGTGGAATGATGGTGTAGATATGCTCATACATGACACTGACCTGGATGAATTAAGGATGCATGTAGAAGTCTTTATTGCATACTTTAAGAAGACCACATACTGCTTAATGATTTTTATTTTTATCTCTCCCAGGAATTTGTTTTCTAAACATGTCAAACGAAATAGTGGTTGTTGGCATTGTTGCAATATTAAAGGTAATTACTTTCTATGTATTTTATCTGGGGATTTGTCTCTACTCTGTAAAAGTAATTGGAGTTTCTCAGCTATCACCATGGAACTCAACAGTTAGCCTACAGATCTTGAGATGGTGAACAGTCTATATTCTCCAACAGCTTCAGTGCATGGCTAAATTTTTTAACATATTTTCAATACATGTTTCTTTATAGCAGTGAAAACTGTCCAAAGATTTTGTTCTTCTAAGTGCCGTGCAGGGAGACCCAGATACTCTTCAAATTCTATTTCTCCTGTTGTTTTGTATTGGAGAAAAACTATTAAATTAAGTTCTTTAAAAATGGAAATAAATGTGAGTCCTGTTACAGATACTGTTCCGCTCTGTAGGCAGATTTTGGTTCATGTTCTTGAAAGTATTGTTTTGATTCAGAAGCTGTTCCTGATGAAAAGCTTTTTTAAAAATAGCAATATCTGTATCTTCCTAAAAGATAATTCTGAAATCTTTTCAGTGTTTCATCTTGTAAAACATGTATTATGTTAACTTTTCACAGTTCAAACTTTGGTTAACCTATTATAGCATATTGCAAAGCAGCCCCTTTGTCTCTGTTTTAGTAACGTTCCCCCTCCTGCCCCAAGGGAAAGTTCGAATATGCTGTTTCTGTGGAATAAATTCCATTTCTATTTGATGGAAAATAAGAATATTATAAATTACTTTTGTTTAGGCTTTTGTTTAGGCTTTTTTCCCCCTTTGAGAAGTCCTAATAAGGGTCATGTTTTTATTGTTCTTGCACAAAATATATGAAAGTGTTGCCACTGTTGACAGCTTATCAGCATACAGTGATAAATGAAATTCAGAGCTGGGGAAAAAGGCTATATGAAGATTAAATGCAAACAAAAAAAATTTATTCATGTTACTGGGGATATATAATATTATCGTATCTTGCTTCCCTCTGCTACTCTCTTCTCTTTTCCTCTAGCTACCTTTACTATATTGGACTTTTCATTTAGCTGCCTTACTTTGTTAATGTAGAATGTATGAAGGTTTTAAACTATTGCTTCCTGGGATATTATGTCTAGGCTGCATATGTTACAGAAAAAGGTGCAAACTTGGGTTGCTCTACATATACTGCTACTTAGACTCTTTTCCTACCTAGCCTTAAAGTTAAGGCCAAGGAGATATAATTGAAGTATTTCTTTGCACATG